>NW_027271554.1:1665000-1817775 GCF_040938485.1 Diadema antillarum
CTATGTGCTTCTTTGCTCAACTATAAGTCTCAGTGGTCAACAAGATGAAAACGAAAATAAATTTGGCAGTAGCTAAAAAATCTGTTACTAAGATACATATAGTAGTTAGATAAACATATAACAACACCAAAACAACATTAACCCATTGAGGACAGGCTGATTTTGCTACAACACGCATTTCCCATGGACACCTGACTGAGTATATTCAGGACTCGTCCGTAATGGGTTAAAAGATTGACAAGGAAAGAGAAACATACATTCACATACTGGGTAAAACAGATTTTTTCCCCCTTTTCACGACAGAAATAGTAACTACCTTTTTGGCCGACTGATGACGAGATTTTAGTGGGTGAAGGAGAGTGCTGGGAGTCCTGAAAGCAGGAAAACAGAGAGAATGTTAAACTTATAGGACAATCACCCCTTCCTCATGCATTTTTTTTTTTCAACACACACACATCATAAAAGCCAAGCCCTGTTAGCTGCAAACAACAGCAACAGCAACAGCAACAGCAACAGCAGCAGCAACAACAAACAACAACAACAGCAACAGCAGCAGCAACAAACAACAGCAACAACAGCAACAGCAGCAGCAACAAACAACAACAGCAGCAGCAACAACAACAACAACAACAACAACAAACTAATTAATATAATTTAGGGAGTAGAATGCTATTTCCATAAAATGAAGGACAATGCATTCTGGATGGTGATATTCTCCAGCTGTAGCAAGAACACACTCCATCCTTGAGCCTAAATATCCTGCCCACCAGGTTGTCCTTTTTTTCCCAAAGAAAAATTGGCGGATATTAATATCCCAAATGAGAAGGAAACGATGCAATTAATTCATACTTCTGTTGACTCTTTTGCAGTACCGTCCGCATCCTTTCCTGTCGAGAGCCGGGGATGTTTCTCTTGACTGATGGCGCCATCTTTAGACAATTTCGCCCTCTCCCGCTCCAAGTCCCCGCATTTCCGAGATACCTAAAATGAAGTCGGGATGAATCGTGACAATGTTTTTGGAGTATGTAAAGAGTACTGTAAAACTAGTAATGTTTGTGCGCATTTTAATTTCGCAAATTTTGCAAGAGCCGAAATTTAGGAGGTGAATGCATGTGAAAGTGTTTTTACATTCGCAAATAGCACTCAACTCGTGAAATTCACGAAAATAAAAACCTCACAAAATTAGAAATTTTCGGCATATACAGTAGTTTCTGGTGAAATAACTCCACTCACTTCCAGTAGGAAAGGCTCAGTCTGACAGCACTGGAGTTTGGCAAGGGTTGGCAGGACACGCTGGTGGAACTCCTCCAAACGGGTGTCTGAGCTGGGCGGACTCGTCTCACCGCTGGCCAAACGACGCAACTCTGCTACGTGATCCTGGGAGTAAATATTCAAACATACGTGTCATTGGAAGAGGAGGGAATCACATTCAAGGCTCAAAACTCAGAACTTACAGTAAAAATAATGATATGAATTCAGTAAAAGTTGTCATTTTCACATACAGATATTTTCACAAATACGGATGTCACAGACATTTTAGCCAGATGTTATTTTGTCAAGTCTGCACAAATATTGTTAGGGACAGCCTTTTTGTTGACCAGGTATGTCTGAATTTGAGGATTACATTGCTGATATTTAATTGTGAACAATATAGATATGAGAGTTTCTTCACTTTGTCTCCCTCTACAAATCAAATTTGTTAAGATCGCAACTGCTGATCTGTAAATTAACAAACATGTCGGAAAAAAGGAACCAGTGGGACTCGAACCTGTCATCTACTCTTGAAATGTTAATTTACAGATCAGTAGTTGCGATCTTCACAAATTTAATTTGCAGAGGGAGACAAAGTGAAGAAACTCTCACCTGAACCTTCACCTCTCTGAATAATATCTTTCTTTCAATATAGATATGGCTTTGTTTTGGTAGATGTAATTTTGAATTGATTCATCCATTCTTTCACTGTATCATGATAAGAGAAAGGCTAAATAAATCACATCATCTAAGGGGAAAAAATTGTAAAGGTTAAGTAAAAAGAAACAAATAGAAATGAAAATAAAGTTAAATGAACAATCATTAACACACAGTAACTTGTTTCTGCCAGCTGGCTGCTCTAACTTGGATTTGTTATGAACTATTCATTATGCCAGTCAGTTTTCTGTGATACTGAAATCAACTCCATGTACATTGAAATCGCATGATCCGTCAAATAATCGGCTAAGTCGATAACAGAAAATCCTAATGTACATTCATAGCCATACATGTGTTATTCCTCTGTACACGTAGAAGTTGAATACTGCCCAAAAAGTTGCTGCATTTTTCTTGGTCCCATCGAGACTAACTTACGCAGAGTTGCCTGTATTTCCATATCACTGTGGGTACAGAGTGAATGTGTTAACTTCCTAAAATGCCATCAATAATTCATAGGGGAAGTTTCCTCGATTTGTCGAAAATAACCTCTTATTGACACTCAGAAGTTGCTAAGGTTTGCTGACAGAAAGAGGCTGAAGGAAGCCAAGAATTAATACTGATAGTGATAAAGAATATCAAAACTGCTTGCCAACATACTTTAAAGATTTTTATGTACATGTAGGTGCAACTGGAAGAAATGAGCGTGTTTCTGCTGAGCGACAAAAATTCGCGGTGATGGAAGGCGATTCGTGGTGATACGCGGTGATGCGCGGTGACACCTCAAATTTTCCCTCACTAGAAACAGATCGGGTAGTGGCCGATGCGCGGTGATGCGAGGTGCTCTGTCGTCCACCTTTTGAGGTGGTCGTTATGCGGTGATGCGAGGGACAATTTTCAGTAGAAACACACCAGGTAGCGAAATTCGCGGTGTACCGGAAGTCTTGAATTATTGGGAGTTTTTCAATCGGTTCATCGCACACTCCAACACTTGTGTGTACACAGCGACTGTTGTTAAGTTTTGCATGCATCATGCCTGGTACACTGTACCAACTCCTACTAAATATGAGGTGGTGGTACTATGTAAATTGCGTGCTTTCATCGTCTATTGTTTGCATGCCCAACAGCCTATTATCATATTGACTATAGGCTCTACTATACTCTGCTCTGATTTTACACTGTGTTCATTTTCCCATAAAATCGTATCGTCTCGAAGTTGTAGATTCCCTACTTTGTTTTCGCTGGAATACTAACGTTAGTATGTCGGAGCCCTGGGAGAGCATTAACTGGACCCACGACCTGCAACAATTTCTAATAACCAAGTGGCAGGAAATGTTGGTGAGGGGCATTTTGGACGGAAAGACTAAACGAAATTCAGTGGCCTACCACAAAATGGCAGAGGCAGTGGTAGCGCAGGCAGGGCTTGTGATTACTGTGACCTGAAAATATGCAACTTCCGGATTCACCGCATTTAGCACGTCACCTCGCATCACCGCATATTTTATCGCTCAGTAGAAACAGCTTGAGTGGTCATAAAATACGAGGTGATGCGGAGGACAAAATTCGCGGTGATGTGAGGTGATGCGAGATGATGCGAGGTGCTCTCAGTAGAAACACGCTCAATGACTACAAATACTCGGTACCAAAGAGATCGACAGTGGACTCTAAAATTCCTCACTTTTTCTTCGTCGGTCACCTGGGCATCATCTGGCCACAGTCGGGCTATAAGTTTCTCTGCTTGGGACTGCTGCTTTCTCTCCAACAGAAATAATACTGCCTGAAGGGAAGTAGAGTATATATGACACAACATGTAAATTTTGCAGGAGGGATCACACTGAATATTACTGAGAAGTTAATTAGATGGTTGTTGATTTTGGCAAGGCAAGATAGTGTAAGTTAGATTCTTATAAATAGATCTTGTGATATGAAACAATTTTACCTCTTAATCTTCATTGCAGTATAATGAATACTCACTGACCCAATGACGTAAAACTGCACATTTCTAGCATCAGAGAAACTGTACAACAAACCAACTGAAAAAAAACTCAACAGGAAATAACTTTAAAGTAAAATTAAATACCTATGAAATTCAAAATGCATTACCAATCTTCAGAAGCCCTTTCTAAGCATTATGCATAGCAACTGTCTTTAAATTAATGTGTGACTGCAGTGTCAGTGAGGTAGTTCATCCACATGCTTTGCTCAATAAACATCACTACTCTTTAAGTGTTTCTATTGAAAACATTAAATATTGAAACAATTTGTTCTCACACATAAACATACTCCAGACCACGGCTGCAAACACTTATCCATCAAAATCAGGGAGATTCCAAAGAGCAATCAGGGACATATGTGTACAGTCATATTTGGACTGAAGAAATAGCTTTGACTTAGAGCAAATTTGACTTAAGAGGGATTAAAATTGTCATATTTGGACTGAAGAAATAGCTTTGACTTAGAGCAAATTTGACTTAAGAGGGAATAGAAAATAAAGAGGGCTTGAAAAGACCTATGACTTAGGTGAATATTCAACTTATGTGAGGTTAACTTAAGCAAGATTGACTGAACTTGTGTGCTACATTCATCTCAATGGGCAAAAACTAATTTCACAGTCAGGGAGATTTTTATATTCTCTTGAATCCAGACATGTAAATCAAATATCAAAGTTTTCAGGAGTCTCCTGCAGAATCAGTAAGACTTTCATTTGGCAACTCCGGATGGAATATTCATGATGCTGTAAAATGAATTATCAGCGAGACTTGTACAGGGTGCCTGCACCTTTTACAAAAATAATTTCCATGACTTTTCCATAACTTTCCCATTTACAATCTTAGAAATCCAGGACCCTTTTTTCAGACAGTAACTTCATGAAAAAATAAGCGGTTAAGTATTAAATAAATGAAAACCACTTCCTGGGAGATAATTACGAGCATCCATGCAAAATGACGCTGTGTATACCATCCCAACATTGTAGCCTAACAAGTTTTTATTTGATAAAATTTTTCCCTTGAAAGCAAAATTACACTGAAAAAAAAAGAAGATCACTGAAATGCAAAAGATATACAAATTTACAAATTTCAATGGCTTTTCCATGACTTGTCCATGCCTGGAAGAACATTTTAAAAATTCCATGACTTTTCCATGTTTTTCAAGACTGCAGCTAGGAACCCTGCTTGTACCTGGACTTGGACCTCCTTGAGCATTGCAGCGACATCACATTTCAGTTGGCCTTCGTCGAGACAATCTCTCAGCTTCTCCACCGTGTTTACGGCCCACTCCAAAGGGCTACCACACCCTTCATAACTTTCCTCCCAGGCAGGACTGGCGTCTGCGTGGTGGGCGTCGGCCAAGTGGCAAAGGAGCTCGATGAAAAGAGTCTGCTGCATCCGACGCTGATCACCGTCCATGTGCAGCAAAATCCCTGCAGAGAACATATTGCACGTATCATATATCAGGGCTCAATGCCAACAGTTTTCTCTTGCTCTGGTGTATATATGGTGGCTTGTTTGGGCTACTAAGCGCTTAGATTATATATGAAATTTTGGTGGCATGACAAAGAAAATGTATTGGCCCAAAATAAAAGAAAACAAAACTGTCCATTTTGAATCTTCGTTGGGCGACCAAAAGATAATCTCTTTGGAAATTAGGCAGCTCAACATTACTTTTTAGTGGCCCTGGGAGGGGCACCGTTAATGTTGAGCCCTGCTATCAAGCCGCTGCGGTGCGCCACTGACTGCTGCCTGGGCCGGTGCAACTGGTTGGCTGGCTGGCTGCTGGCTGTCAATGGTAGAATCGAAACACAACAAACCCAAGGTGGGTCCCTGGTTAGTAAGTAAATGACCAAAATAGCAAGACCTTCTTCGAGAAAACTTGCAGATAAAGCAGACGAATGTTTGTGACATGACCGAAAAAAAGAAAGGTGAGAAGAGACGATGAGAATCATGAATAGCTTGCTTTACATGTACATTGTACATTTCTAAATGTACATTTCTAATAGCATTATAGTAATATTCAACTTACACTCACATGTGGCTGAGCCTGTATCCAGCGACTCGGGCCATGGCTACAACCACGCCAAGTGCGTGTGGCTAGGCTAGATGGTACAGACACATACATGTATGTATGGTTGTATACACTGCCTTTCTTCCATAGCATAGCCTTAGGGACAGAGGTTAAGCATCTCTCTACATAAACTACAGTACATCAGTGACATACAGTGACCTTTCAAGGATTGACTTCCGGCTCTCGAGCTCTCTGCAGCTTGCACTGGCAGAGCGGAGGAGGATCGTAAAATTCTAAAAGTTAAAAAAAAAAAAAAACCTCCGGAGGACAAACAGTTTTTTTCTGTCTAGAGGAGAAACTACTTTCTTTCGGCAATTGTGCACTTTATAGCCCTATATTATCGGTACCTCATTCCATGAACCACCACGCACTGAGCAGCTGGCGAGCTTCTCTCGCTGCATGATAAGGTCACTAGAAGCCCGCCTCACGCACTGCGCTTCTGCTGCGGAACTGATCACATTGAACGCTGCGCGATCGCAATTTCGCGTGCCTTTGCTCTCCGCGGCAGGATTATCGAGCTTTACATAATTTATGCAATGTTGCATCACAGAAAATTGCCATGATCACGGCGCAAAATATGAGAAAGCTGGCAGTAGTCTGCGATACAATAGATTCCATTTTTTAACATCCTAGCTTGCGCCAGCTCGCCACAACAGTTACGTGAATATTTTTATGCCTCCTTCATCCATCCCGATCCGACCCCATCACAAATCGCGCAAACCAACCACCGCGGGCGAGGTTTATGTGTGTGTGTGTCCATGTACAATTGTAGTGGCTGCCCATAAATCGGTAGCTATACACACTTCGCACTGTGTCTGGTCAGGCTCGTTAAACGGTAACTGTGTAGACCGAAATAAAACACTAAACAGACTGACGACTCGGGATAAGATTTTGGGTTCTTTATCATTTGGATATTTCACAGAATAATTTCGCCAACGCCGCGAGTGGACATATTTCCTCTGCAATAGGTTAATTAGTGATCCCCTGCTTAAGATATAACGCAGAATTCATTCATTTAAAATAGATCTAAATCTAAATCATGATTGAAGCACAGAAGTTTACCACTTGTTGCATTCCGTTGTGTGCGTGCAAGCACAGCACCCTGCTTGTCTCGGAGTCTGCTCGCGCTCGATCACACCGCGCCGTGCAGGGACATGGCATGATGGGGAAGGGCGTTAGAGCAACCATGTGGCGTACCTTCGCCGGCCGTATGTGCTTTCATCACGCACACACGTTGACACATTCATACACACTGTGAAATCTCACACACATGCACACAGTACAGTGCTGGAAGACACGCTATCAAACCCGCAGTGCCCAGACCTGATTTGAGTGATGATTGATAGGTAGGCCTAACGACTAACGTGTTACTGTTACTGTGTTACTCGAATTCGCACGCACTGCTCGATTAGCAGCTGATTAGGGTAAAATCTAGTCTCACACTGATAATATAGGACGCAGGGCCGTAAAGTGTACAATTTCCTTTCTTTCTTCTTTTATTTGGCTTGGAATCTAGAGACTCTAGATGGAAAGGAAGCACCGCGGCCGTAGATATTGGTTAAAAAAAATACACTAACATAAACATTAAAACCCAGTGATATTAGACCATACACATATCATAATTACTGGGACTAAGTATAGATCTACCTCGACTACAGTAGCTGATGGTCAACTTTTATCAGTTTTATTTCTCTAAGTCTTACCCGCTAACAAAGCTCTGCTTGACTGCGCATCCACTGTCCGTTTATCTTTGAATTCTTGCCAAAATATACTCGCGACATAATCGAATATCCAGCCAAAAGTCCGTGACCTGGCGCTCTCAATGTTAGTTTTGGCGTTCATCGCGAAATCTTTGCCAGCTGTTTCACATGCACACGCCACACACCTTACTACACTACAAAATTGTACGTTCGTTGCATGCTGCTTGCGTGTGCCATAAACAAAATGTGTTTGCGTGATACGCTATCACTTCCGGGTCACATATCATTCCTCGCTCGCGCTCGATGGACGATTGCTGCAGCAGGATCGAGTCGGCGATTAGCTGAGTACGCATGTTTGCGTGCGGGGGGCAGCGGGGGGATCGGCGGAGCGAGCATGCCAGCATGCATGCATGCATGCATGCAAGCTAAGTAAAGTGTCACACACGCCTCGCCAGGAATGTGCTATTGCTTGTGAAGAGCCCGATCAATACAACACGCGTACAATTACAGTACCAAGTCCACGGTGCATACTATTCCGATAAACCAAACCGAGTAGCCTGAAGCAGAAACGACGCTAATGCTATCAAGAAAATGGCAGAACAGAAAGAGAGCTTTATTGAAAAGGTCTTGAGATCTGTTCTTATATCAAGCAAAGGGGGAGTGCCTCTACAGAAACTTAACAGTGAGTCAATTTATAAATTTACTTGAATTAACCTAGCCTGTCGAGCTGTCATCAACGGTCATTCATTCATGTATTTATAAATAGCCATTGCTATTTAATTAGCATTGGCTGCATTGTAAATTACAGTAAAGCTTTAGTTAAAAAGCAGCTTGCAGGTGAATAGAAAGAGAGTCTTTCTGACTAGTGAGTAGATCTAGAGACTAGAGTCTATACTAAGTTAGACGAAAAGATCAGCAATGAACAGCAGTTCTGTGCCTGTAGTGTAAACATGGTAAAACTATAATTAGACTCTAGGTCTAGACCTATTCCTTTTATACCATGCCCATGGATGTGTTGTGTGGTTGTGGAACCGTTGAAGACGGCAAGTCATGAATGGGCTAGATCTATGTTGCCATCTAAACACTCGGCAACCCACCAGCAACTCGGTGACCAGTCTCAGAGTCCGTGCAATGACAAGGTCAGATTTTGGGGTGAATCAGAGACAGAGTCTGAGAGTTTAAATTACCTGCAGACAGTCACGAATAGCGCAAATCACTCTGAAAAGATACCAATCACCATAGAATTAGAATGCGCTTGGCCTTGGCAATATGATCAGTGATTCTGCCTTGTTCAGGTGTCGACGATTCATTTGTTTACATGTGTTTTCTTCTGTCTGTGCTTTGATGTAAATGGAGGGCCGCTCGAGGCGGGGCCAAAAATTGGTAAACATTTGTGTTCACACCAAATGGAGAGCTGCTCAACACCTAGATTACACAGAGTTGCCAATTTGCAATACTTTCTAAACCTTTCAGGAATTCATTATTTTTGATGTGCCTGATTTTTCCCAAAATTTTCATGGATCTACAAATCATGTACTTCTCTGATTTTCCATTTTCATTTTATGTAAAGCAACTTATACTCTGTGCATTTTGCACTTCTTTTGGGCTAGCACAAATTCCAAATCCAGCAAAAATATCTTCACAATTTTCTCTGCACACTTTGAATGGGTTGACAATTGCTCAGCATGAATTCAAGAATCTGCAAATATGTTTTTGAGTCCCTCAGTGCGAAAAAATTAATCGCGCATAAATATTGATGCTCAAAGTACCAGAATGAAGTCCCTTTAATTTCTTTTTGACAGAGTCCATATACATGATACTAGATTCAACAATGAATACTTACTGTTGGCACAGAAAATATCTTCACTGGCCTTAAAAACCAGCTGCTGGCCTTAGCTGAGACAGGGAGCTTTGTGAGCTAGGGTTTCATTATCAAATATTCAGGGATTGGTATCTGCAAGCACAGCAGTCAAGGCTGATACTGACATCAAAGGTAGATATTGAATTACTGTACGTGCCTGCAGATCAAGACTGCAGTGTAAACGTACATGTACGCTTTCATCATTTTGATAGGATTCAAGGAAGTCATTCTTCATTCCTCCTATATGTTTGTGGGTGATTTGTTTTAAAACTCTTTCTGCCCCTCCCTAGATTCATTCAAGGACCTCCGGAGTGGAGTCAAAATGTCAAATTAAATACTGCTAAATTGCAGTCAACTTGTCTTTGTAGCAACCACCTGTATGTTGAGAACCCTAGCATGAAATGTAATCATCTGTTACATAATGTTATTCATATCATTAATGTCCATATTTGATCTCATTCATTTTCTGTCTGCTCTCCATGTAGATGAGTTCAAGGAACTTCTTGGACAGGATATTCCCTACAAGGATAATGGATTTCCTAGCCTGGAGGCTTATCTGAGGTCAATGCCAAAGGTCGTGTCCATCAGAAGGTTTGTAGGATTGCTTTTGTTCAGTACAGTGAAAAATGGTGTTGTTTTTTCAGTGTTCATTGCTCTTTAAAAGTACGTGGTGGCGGCAAATTGATGGCCATTTTTTTTTTTTTTTAATGTGACATATCTATGCACTACTTTTGGAGATAGTGACATAAGAAATTCTGTAAAATTTCAGTATTCCATTGTTACTGTTTGATTATAGATCATGACAAATCTGAATATGAATGGGGTGAAAGGAAGAATGGCATTAGTAGACAAAATAAATGAAATGCAACATATTTCTAAAATGCAACATATTAGATACACTTGGTTTGCGGTTCACCATGTATAGTCCTTAGAAGGACTGTTGGAATGACAGGAGAAAGATAGAAAGAAAGGTCGGATGAGAGGTGAGAAATTGAGTAGGAGTGGGCAAGTCCAAGCTATTTGATCACACAAGACTGAAAATTCAAAATGGGTCAATCTCCATAAACTTGGTATCATTTTAATGCTAAGAAGTTAAAATACATGAATTTCAAAAAGAAAAAGTAAAAATCCTTCCGCATAACCAGCAATAAATTAATTAATCTGCATAAATTAAAATTTAGAGTAACGCGTGGGACATTCAAAAATTCTGTATTTTAAAATATATCTTTTGATTTTTACAAGTTTTTATGAAAATAAGTATGGTGACCTTAAGTCTGACTAACAAGTTATCATGACTGATTTCCAGTTTCTCAACTGATTAAATATATGCAAATGAGGGATGGGCCAAAATTAGCATGTCCCACGCGTTACTTTTTTAGGTCATTATTTCTCATTTGCATAAAAGTTAATGATTTAATTGACTTGAAACTTTCAAAAGACCAAATTCACAATGGACCTAATCATATCCAAGAGATAAAAAGTTAGTCTGATAATTATCATACTTGCAATTTTCAATTAAATTTAGTAACGCGTGGGACATTTTAGTAACGCGTGGGACGATTTGTGTACAAGTCAATGGAAGTATACTAAATCTTAGTCTTCTATGGGAAATGTGTACATTATTGAGGGATTTTTTTGTAATTTTCTGAATTCTGACTTGAAATTTGGTGAAAAGTTCCACTTTGGATAAATAATTCACATCATTACATGCTATTTTCAAGGTCACATTCAAAGTCAAATGTCAAAAAATAAAGGATAACACAGGCATTTCATATTTTTTATTATATCTATTGTTCTGATGGGTCTAAATCATTTGAATTTGCAAGAATTTATTAGAAATACATCTATTTAGATAATTAGTACCCCATATTAAAGTTTCTCTGAGCAAATGTGCAATTCACATCACAATATTCATAGTGACAAAAATGTCCCACGCGTTACTTGTCCCACGCGTTACTATACCTATCTTTCTATAATTGACCTTGAGAGAAAACAGTTTCATGATTTTTTCTGAAATGTTTTGTTTCAGGTACAGTTATTATTGTAGAAAAAGATGTTTGCAATGATTTTATAGTTTACCAAGTATTTTCACAATAATTGAGATAAAAGTAAAAGAAGAAAAAAAGGACAATTTTTGTGGTCCCACGCGTTACTGGAGAATAAATTTGCATAAATTAAATATTGAACGCGTGATTCTCATTATTTCTATTGTTTTGAACGAAGATACCTACTAGCTATCAAAAGCAACCCAACATATGAAGTTTCAATCTTAACAGTGCAATATAGGGCTAAATCTTCTTGTGATGTCCCACGCGTTACTGGTGCAAAATAGCTTGGACTTGCCCGAGTATTCTTTCTGGAGTGAGTGTAGTCCTGAAAAGGACTGTGAACCAAGGAAAATAGAAGAGTTAGAAGAGACTCGACGTTTCGGACAGTTGACTGTCCGTCCCCACTCCTGAGGACGGACAGTAAACTGTCCGAGACATCGAGTCTCTTCTAACTCTTCTATATTTCCTTGGTTCACAGTCCTTTTCAGGACTACACTCACTCCAGAAAGAATACTCCTACTCAATTTCTCACCTCTCATCCGACCTTTCTTTCTATCTTTCTCCTGTCATTCCAACAGTCCTTCTAAGGACTATACATGGTGAACCACAAACCAAGTGTATCTTATATACCACACCATGCAAACACCTTCTCTCAAAAATCATCTGCATCATATTATTTCTCTAAGCTGCAGGGAATAATTTACCTGGTAATGCATCGCAGTTTGCTCTGCATTTTTACACCACTGCTACACAAACTACAAGTAACTTTTGTGTAGCAGCTTCCTTCCATAGAAGTGTACAGGATACTATTTTGAATATTGTTTATCAGCTGAAATTGCTAATCAAATTTAAATTGGAAAATTATGCCCTGAAGCTGTAAATTGCTATCTGGTGAGTCAGAAATGAAAATACCTATTTTTTCAACGTACAATATCAAAGAAGGATATTGAAGGGGAGGCTGTTGGAAATAAAAGAGACCTTGGGAACGTTTGAGTAGCTTCGCTTACTATGCTCTTTGGTTTGACATTTTGTGCAGGGATCATTCAGGCCAGATCACATGTCATGGAGTTGCCAACGAGGAAACGGAGCACCTCGACCGGTTGGTGAAGAAGCAGAAGTCAACGAAGAAAAAGGTACAGGCAACTACCGTTATAACGAAGTCCTTTTGACCGGCTGTTTTCTTTCATTATTTTGAAATTTCATTATGGACTCATTCGGTTTTAAAACACTATCTTATGTTGGCCATGACTGAGGGACTTCTGAAATAAGAAGAAAAGATGCCCGTCCATTGGGTTATGCAATAAATCAAGCGCATTGCTATGCCAGTGCATAAATCAGCTAGTTATTAGAGTACGGAAGTCCTCCAGTTACGACTGAAATGGGCATTAACTTTAAAAAAAAAAAAAAAAACAGCACCCAAACCCAATGGGTCTATGACCAAACATATAATGTCAATAAAGGTATAAATAGATGATAATTTTGGGACCCGAATTTGTATTGTAACAAAATTTCGTTAAAACTGTATTTGTTTAAACAAAATTTTGTTCTGACCGTAAATATAAATAGGAATGCTCTGAATAAAAGAGGAAGTTTTCTTAGAAAGGGGGAAACTTTTTTGAGTCATTTCGTTTATGGACAGAGTACCAATAACATGGCAGATCAGGCTAAAGAGAGCAAGTGATATAGAAGTTGACAACTTATTGAAATTCTGATGGATTGCTTGTGATTGTATTGTGTTATCATTGCAAAAATAGAAAAGTTTACTCATGTTTTTTCTTGGCACCCCTCCCTCCGATTTTAAGGGAAAACCTGCGCGATTGCCCAGGTTCTCCACCCCAGCAAACAGGCAACGCCGACCGCCTCCCCACAACTTCCGGGGGAACCCGCACCAGCAGCAGCACCCCCACCACTACCAAAACGGAAAGTTCCAGCAGAGGCGGCCGGACCAATGGAGCCACCCCAAGCCACCCCAGAAACATGGGGGTCAAAACCAGTGGAACCAACCCCCTCCGCAGAGGAAGAAACCGCCCCCGCCACAGCAGACCAAGCCTCAACCTCAGCAAAAGAAGCCACAGGTAGTGCAGCATTTAGACGCTGTTTGAAATGTTGAAGGGAAATAAAGCCCAGATTAGACATGTGTGTTCAGGGAACACAAGAATATTAGTATAACATATTACTTAAGTTCAAGGAAAATCAGATGCTATGTTCCAAAGTTGTGCATTTTTTTTTTTTTCAAACCATGTGCTGTTATTGCTGGATAAGAAGACTTCAACACTGTGTGATATCACAGTAGGAAAACAATGTTCAGAAAATAAGTGATCAAGACTTTTTACCTCCTTTGAAAGGTGCAGAGAATTATATTACCCTTGACATATGTCAGTAACAAGAATCTATACTTTTTGTGAGAAAAAAAAAGGTGTGGAATGCTCTTTTTATTTTCTTAATACATTGTTCCCCTACTATGACATCACACATTTTTGTAGCTTTCTTATGCAGTGATGACAGCTTGTGGATTTTACCAAAATTTTCAAATATGTATAGTTCTTTTCCGACCTACATGTGTCTTAGTCTTGTCTAGTCTTGGGTAGTGTTGGTGAGTTGTGTCTGCTGTACTCTATCCTTGTCAACTATACACTACCCCACCCATTCCGACCACATCCGACACCCTCCCCCCCCCCCCCCATCCCACCCTCCTCTAGATGAAGGTACAAATTCATTGTGAGTCGCGACTGAATGTATATGTGTGTGTGTGTTTAGTACTCTCAGCAACAGACAAAACACCATCCTCAGCATTCGTCTTCGTATGAGGTCCCGCCCCGCTTCCGACGTCAGCTGCACAGCACGGGAGACAGCTTTGAGGACAGGGGATCAGCAGCGAAGCCCCAGCAGATGAAGCGGAGCAATTCAGCAACAGACTCGTGTAAGCTTCATTTTGAAAAAGGAAAATACCAATAAACATTTAGAAATGGAAAAAAACCCTATTAAGCAGTGAATATGCAAAAACGTGTGTAGGGCCTCATGTTATGAAGGTTTGAAGAATATGAAATGATATATTTTGAGAATTTATGTATTCATTTATTCATTCATTCATCCATCCATCTATCAATCTTTCCATTCATTCATTCTGTCTATCATTCATCCATTCATTCATTCAGTCAGTTAATAGTTCATCCATCCAGCCATCATTTCATTCATTCAGTCAGTTTAGTCAATCATTCATCCATCCATTCATCATCTGTTCATTCAGTCTTTTATTTGTGCATCTTTTCATTTCCCATTGGGTAGGGATGGGGATTGTAAGATGGGTTTATTGTAAGCTTGGTGTGTGCTTGAGACATGTAAAGAAGGCCACAACAGATGGTCATGCTTTTTTTTTTCTCAATTCAGTCATTTATGATATGCTGTAACTTGATAATAAATATGAACTTAGCATGAGAAAGTGCACTGCAGCATTTCTACCAAGTACTGCATTTGTGTGATGTGTCACAGTTCTTGTGTAGTTTCATCTGCACCTACATGTATGTTACCTGATTTAGACGTCTTACTAAAAATAACCCTTTAACCCCTCGTCTGTGATGGCACTGTCCAGTTACAAACAACCACAACCCTATCATGAATTCATCAGCTTTAAAGAAACCAACAACTGCTGTTTTGAAAACAGATTCCTCCGGAACAGAAAGTGTGGACTGGATGGAGGGTAGAAATGGCAAAACCAGCCCGGGGCCGCCAGAGCAGCCCAACCAACCGCCTCCCGTGGATGACAAAGTGGTCAGCTGGGTGAATGAGGTGAGTCTCTTGTAGACCAGGGCCCTGTTTCATAAAGCTGTTTGTAAAATGTAAAGTGAGGCATGACTTTACGAATGACTTGAATATGGCAAGCCAAGTGGGTTTCTTTTTCATTGTTAATTTCACAAGCTACAGTTGAAATTTGCAGATTATTATTCTATATGTTAACACACATTTTTAGTTGAAAGTGTATTTTTGCCACGATGTAAAAGAAATATTGACATTCAGTCGTACTTTGTTGAAATGTATGGAAAAAAAAATTGGGCACACATATTGGCACCTCATATTCCAGTCGGTTGTAAAGTCATGCATAACTTTATGAATAGCTGTATGAAACAGGGCCCAGGTTGGTCTTTTGATGTCCCTTTAACAGTATCTTCTCAATTAGTGAAAGAAAACAAATGGTAGTTTCAGAAATGTATAGAATAAAATACAAAGGTGAGGGGGTGGTGTTTTTAAATTCGATGTTAAATTTCAAGCTCAAAATTCATCAAACTTGGGTTGGTGTTTTGATGTACTCCAGTATTTTTTTTTTTAATATCAAAAAGAAAATATAGAGGTTTTTTTTTACTGATATGTTTTCATTGTTTTTTTTTTCAAAGTAGCAGTTTATCAAAGTCATGAAATGTGTTTTTGTGTTGTTGCCACAGAGCAAAAATCCTTTTGACAACAATTACAAGTAAGATGTGCCTTGTGCATGCAAACTGCAACATCACAAACAGAACAAGAGATAATTTGCATCCATGTTTGAAAATGGAAAAAACATTTTAGATGATAAAATAGTATAAATAATGTTACAAATGTAATGATTTAAAGAATATTTTTGTTGGATTGGACTTAGGCAAGGTTGACTGTATTTGCCATGAAAATTATCCTAATGCAGGGTATCACAAAACATATTCTTTCCACCTGCCTGAACACCATTTCTGGCAAGGGAAGACTACTCAAAGCAGCTAAAGTCAGTGTCCATTCATATACCTTTATGGTGAGTGAGTGTTAGTTGCCCCCAGAGCAAGTGGGGCATCTATCGCTCTGCTGATGTGTGTCACATGGTCTTTGCGATGCAGGTGCTTGCGGACAAGAGTGTGGGGCTGTGGCTGAGTGGACTGAAGAAGCTTTACCGCGAGGAATTCAAGAAGGAAATGGACGATGACCTCGTGGACAGACTGAGCCGGCTTAGTCTGTGGACAGCCGACGAAATACCGTAAGAATCTTCAAATTAGAGGGTTTGGTCATTGAATGTTCCAATATGAATCGGGGTGCATAGAATGCATGCCAAAAAAAAAACATTTAGACCGATCATGTTGGGGTTCTGGTGGTAGTCTATTAAAAGGTTGATGACGACTTTTGATTACGCACAGACAAAATGCACATGGAATACTATAAGGCCACTCAAATCAGGGTTATTGGAACCACTGTTTAGTTTTGATGGTGGAAGGGGGCACTCATGAACATTGCAACAGGAGTTTGCTAATTTGATGTGGATTTGCATCGGGGTTGTTTGAGGGGGCGTTCCATCCGTGGGATCTTAGCTGATAGGTGGCGTTGGTAGATAGCTGTGTCATGTTCATACAAATCAATATATTGTCAAAGCAGAAGAAAAAAAGTTACTGTGCTACATGACAGTGAACCGTCTTAAGATAAATATGTGAATTTGTGGTGTTAACATGCCGTACATGGTCCAACAAAAATAATTTTTGCTGACACATTTTATAATAAACATGGTTGCAGAGGTCTTGCATTGTATTTCTGTCACAATCCGAACTATCCGCCTTTGCACATTACAATTACATCAATAGCCTCATATCCACTTGCCCATTTATAAGATCATGAATATTATAATCCCTCACATACTTGTCGAATACCAGTATTCATATCCACATCGAGCATACTTACTTTTACTGGAGCTCACCTGAGTGTTGTATGTATGTAACAGTTCTATAACATCTCTGTCCACTGTGTAAACCTTCACTCATTGAATGTTTATGTTAGTGTAGAATTCTATTGACTTTTGTATTCTACTTATACCATGCAACACTTTCTTGTTTGTTTGTTTGTTTTTTTTTTACCTGCATCTTGTGTTTTATTTTCTGATATCTATTTTCATTTTTATGTTTATTTGTTTGTTGCTTCCAATGGCGTTCCAATCAGAATGAATCCCAGGTTTGTTTGTGTCCTTGTTTGGGTTTGTTTGTTTGTTTGTATGTTTTTGTGTGTTTGTGTGCTTTGACAAGGTGCTTTGTTCCCCTCACCCTACTACCTGCCTTCAAATCCTTTTGTGTGGTTTTGAGTTAAAATCTTGTTCAAATCTAACTATGGATACAAATCTGCCACATTAGTGCAGTCACAAGAAGGCTAAAAATGAATAAAAGCACTGCTTGAGAAGACTTGAAAGGAAGGTTTATAGTAAGCTTACATGCTCTCAGATGCTGGTAAATTATGCAAAAAAGCAAAAACAAAAACAAAAAACGAAAAACTGCACCTTTTTCATGTAAGGGACACTTTGGATGTGATAAGTTACAGTAGACTCCCATTGTGACAAAGTCATCAATCGCCAGTTTTCTTTTGTTATATTGAGTTTTTGGTTATAACCGAACAAGTAAACAATAAAAAAAACAAAGAACCTGTAATGCTGCGGCCGGAATTTTTTTTTCTTGCAAGCAGAATTTCGTTGTATTACCGTGTTTGTTATAACTGGAGTGCACTGTATTTATATCCAGAGGTAGAGTTAAGGTTATGCCGATCAAATTTTGAACTGTACTAGAAATGAAAAATAAATAAAAATGAAAAAAAAAGGTGTAATATTTCTTGGCACAGAGCACAAGAGTGTCAAGAACACAGCATTTGCACTGCACACACACACACACACACACACACACACACACAAACCACAATTCAGTGACACAGTGGTGCATACAATTTGTTCTGAATAATTTGCATGTTAGTCATGCTGTGATACAACCATACTGTGATTAAATGACTAGCTCACCTCTGTTTAGTTTTTGCTGCAAATGAACAGTGCCCGTAGGATGCTCATTGAATAATCAAGAAACTAAGGAGAAAATTCATTTTCAATTGAAGTAATGGTATGAAGGAATGTTTACAGAAATTCCAAGTTAATTAAATTAATGGTATGATGTAATGTTTAAAGAATTTCCCACTTTCACTAAACTTTATGGTATAATAATTTCAAGATTTAAAAAAATTCAATTTTAATGAAATGAATGGTACAATGTAATGTTTAAAGGAAAAATGTAATTTGAATCAATTTCATGGTATGTTGTAATGTTTGACGAGGGATATCGGCAGAATTTGTACATCGTCCAATCTTGTGGTGATTCTTTTAACGACTAACTGTGTGTGAGTGTGTGTGAGTTGTGTTTTTCCCGCCTTCCTCAGATAACCTCGCATCTCATTCTCTCGTGGTCAGAATGTCGAACGATTCCATCCTCTACCCGAAGCAGCAGATGGAGGAGACGGAGTCGATTTTGACGGCCGACCTTCGGCAGAGAGCCGCAGCACGATCCTCCAGTCATAGGTGCATAATGCCTGCCCCGCCCCCAACCCCCTCCCCGCCCCCCTAGTACACACACTCCTAGTATTCCTGCTTATGCTTTAATTCATGGCATGGGCATGTTGTCATGTTTTGTTTTGATTTTTTTTTTTCCTCCACTGCGCTTTTGTTGGAGGCTACAGGAGCTCACTCTTTGTATGCTAGGAACTTTTTGTTGTTTCCCCCTGGCCCAGTTAACACATTAAAAAATCTTCTCTGTGTATTTTTCATTTTACTTTTGATACTAACTGGAAATTGTAGCAATTCTGTTCCCATGTTTTATTGGATGGCAAAGAAAGCTAAACCTCTGCTGTTGAATATACACTCACACACTGTAAAATTGTTGTGCTTATTTATCGTGTTCGTGCAGTGATTGATGATACACATTTATACATAAAAATTATTTATATGGGTTTTTATAACTTGATTTTCATATGTATTGCTATTTTTATTTTTATTCATTTTTGTATTTATATATTTATCTATCTATTTATCTATCGTTTTATTCATCCATCATTTATTTTTGGCACTACATGCTTTGAGAATGAAACTAGTAGCACTTGAAATTTCATGGAGAACGAAACCAGTGGTACTTGAAATCACATGACATGACATATAAGCCAGAAGAGCAGATACTTATGATTTCAATTATGTCATGCAAAAGAAAAGTGGATGACAACAGACTTCAGAACTGTAGCCATTCAGTACTCAATTGCCAGTTTGCCCAAGTCCCTTTGAGCTTCCAGGGCCCAAACTGTGTTTCTGATATCTGCTCATTGAACCAATCATACACTGTAGTCTTGAAAAATTTTGTTCCAAGTGATACTGATGTCAAGTAACCATAGTAACAACCTACCAAAAGTCATCTAGCCTGTTGGTGGTTACTGTTTCGTGTGTTATGTCGACCACTAGTTCTCATTTGTTGTTTTTATTGTTTTTGTTTTGTTTTATTTTGTTTTGTTTTTGTTTTTTTGCACACTGGTCTTGCGTACACTAACATTTACGGTCATCACAAGCTGTGTTTTCTTTGTATTAATTAGTGTGTGTGTGTCACAAACAGCATCAGCTGTAAAAGTATGGGAGGTACAGGAACTAATAAGCACCTGTAGCTTTAAGTCATTTTAGCAGCTTAGGGGTATTAACCTCCAGTCACATCTTTCTGAATTTAAACCAAGTGTGTTTCTTCACTCTTCTACACTTGTATGATTATATTACAAAAATATTTGAAAATGTGGAACTTTATGAGTGCCTGTGAATGCACCGAGATAGCTCTGTCAATAACTGCATTATATATAGTCTTTAATTTTCAGTGCATGCATGTAACTGAATTCTCATATCCACATTAAATCATCATTTCATGATAAAAAGAAACCAGTCTTGCCCCCAACACACAGGACAAAACACCAGTATAATTAATTCTAAGGCCCAATTGCACGGAATATAAGATGGATTAAATGGAGGAAAAAAACAAAAACAAACTGTAACTGCTGAAAACTGTTAATCTAAAGAGTGGCGAGCCAATAGAGACAAATGGAGTAAATGGATATATTGACTACACACACTTGTAGAAGGCAACATTGCTGTAGCCACGAATAATCAAGTGCTTTTTTTCATACAATTCATTCCTAAGTCAAAATGTTTTATTCGTGAGCCATGTTCCAATCTAATCACATTAAAGTGTTCCCCTACATATCTGTGTTCTTCCTTTCTTCAGTCTTGTGCACAGCGATAAGATCCTCTACCCCAACCTACGCGTTGAAGTCAGCAACAAGCCGTCGTCCGGCCGCACAAAACGAAACGTGTCAAGTGTGCCAAGGTGGGTGCAGTTACTCTGTGCACTCTTGAAAGGTCAAGTGTCAAAGATCAGGTTGAAATGCTAAAATTACACTCTATGATGCTGAAATTAAACTGTTTTCTCCATGCCTCAGAAATGACGTAATGGATACGCTTAAACTTGGAATATATGTACATAACTGCACAGTGATTCTGTGGGAAAAAAGATTTGGGTCATGGGGTCAAAAGTCAAGTTAAATGCTCAAAAATTGTTTTTTCGCCATATTTTGTTAAAGACTTATCAAAGGATTGTCATGAATACTTGTGTACATAGGTTACCAGATAACTGTAAAAGTGGAAATTTTTGCAATGCTGAAATTTTTGCGCAACCAGGAACTACCGCAGAAATAAAAACATGCAAATATTTTTTCTTGCCGTATGTTCCATATGGTTGATGTCTTGATTCCGCAGAATTAAAAACGTGAAAATCATCTGACAGGGCCGAGTGCGAAAAATCACTTGCCCGAAAATATCCACTTTTACAGTAGTGATTTATTTGTATTTTTCCCCCTCATGTCATCTTTTCTCGTCAGCGACGAGTTATCAGTTCCTGCCCTGGTCCTGCCTGAGGATGAGTTGTGGGACGTCTATGTGTCGTACGTCATCAACGTGATGGATTTCTACTGCATCATTGTCGGCGAGGAGTACTCGGTGAGAATGGAGAATTGATGGGCAGTAAAGCCACCATTTGATTTCACATCATTGTTGGAATCTATAAAATACCCTGTCTCCCCCCCCCCCCCCCACACACACACACACACACACAAAAGAAGGTAAAAAAAAAAAATAGAGAAGACAAAAACATATGTGTAATATGTACATGTACAGTGTATGTATGTGTATTGCAAGCATATTACTACAATGAGTGTATGATTTCTGATAATAAAGTTTTGCATTGAATGATACTGATCTTTTGTCAAATTTTTTCCTGTGTTCTCATGGCACATACTGGAAAATTATATTATTAGTTTTTTTTTTTTTTACTTTTTTATGTACTTGTTTCTTTTATAGTAAATGAGCGATATTCATGGTTTTTACTCATGCATGGTCCATTGCATAAAGATTGGTGTGTTTTTTTTCACATACCACTTGTGTTATTCTTGCTCTATCATGGGTGGCATCAATTTATCTGTCACTGTGTTCCATAGAAGGAATTTACCAGAACTGATGACACTTTCTCCGTTCTCTCCCTTTGGGAAAGTTTGTGTTCATGGGAACTTCCTCATGCAAAATCTTTACTCTAAGATGGGGTAACCAGTCTTCCAAGTCACAAAGTTCCTTTGAGAATGTATTGAACTGGTGACCCTTTCTCCCCGACTTTCCCCCGGTCAGGAGCGTCTGTGTCTGATGGAAGATGAGATGAGGGAGTTCTACCAGTCTGACTACAGCCCACCTCTAGAGGAGGAGCCAGTGCCAAACGGTCTCTACGCCGCCCAGCTCAGCGATGATTGGCTGAGAGTCTGCATAATCGCCGTGGAGGATCAGGTATACTCCCAGTGATGATGTGAAGCAAGACAGTACTGTAAACGTCAATATTTTCGCGCGATTAATTTTCGCGCTGAGCGGCTCGAAAACGTATTCGCGGGTTCTTAAATTCGCGCTCCGCAGCAGGTTACTTTACTGTAGTACACATTCACTGCTTTCATCCAAAGCCTCTGCTACATAGCTTGCTATACCAGCGTACGACAAGCGACGTAGCGAGCGGCTCGACTGCGAGTACAAGCACTCAAATACGTAATACAGCTGTGACTCTAGTACCGTAGTCATGGGGGACTGTAGCATCGATGCGTGCGGTGCACACATGCATGCTACAGTACACAGCAATCTAGGGTATCGTCTCTTCGCACAGTACTAGTAGCGTAAACATGCCTGTACATTGTACTACGTAGCAGTATCATCGATGAAGCGCACACAATTCATCCCGTTCAAAATGTGCATAGAAAATTGTGAAGATATATTCGCACATTTTTGAATTCGCGCTAGCCGAGCGTAGCGCGAAATCCGCGAAAATTAATGTACCGCGAAAATTTCCACGTTTACAGTATACCATGGACTAAGAGGCTAAAGTTGAATTTATGGATTCTGGGGTGGCAGGAATAAAGCACTATTTTTCTGTCAGCGAGGAACTCATTATTTCACTAGCGGTTCGAAACTCTGCATGATGTAATCATTTTATATCCTTCCATCAAGTCTTCAAAACAATCTAGTGACATTTTTGAAATAAAATTATTTGTGGAGGATCAGTTTACTGCAGTGGACTTGATTATACACAGTGGTCTATTAGGCTGACACCGGTTGCAATTCCACACACCATGATGAAGAGCTATTGATCTATCTCATTTCTGTGTTGTTATATTATTAGGTATAGTGCACTATACCATGAATATTACATCACAGCACACAAGATTTTTCTCCAGCTGCGTTTTGTCTTCAAAATCACCAACATCATAGCAATATTGTATTTGGTCGCCTGACACTACATGTAGACCAATCACTAAACAGGATTTCATAAATTAAGGATAAAGTTAGAGCTATTTCCCCCCCCCCCTTCCCCATTCAGACTGGTGAGACTCAATATCAATGCATCCTGTAAAAAAGATATATGATACATGGATATACAATGTATATTGGCTCTTTGAAGATTTCTATCGACTGTAAAGAAAGATATATGATACATGGATATCTTGGCTCTTTGAAGGTTTCTGTGGCTGTAGAATGTTAGTGGAAGAAGGCTGAACTCTTTACAGTATGTGCCACATTCGCACGTGCGACTCAGTCGATGGTGTGCCAACTTGGCATATTCTGCTCAAATGCACAAAGCCACCCAAACCGATCAATAAATCGCATAATGCTACAGTACAATGAAAGCGTTTCTCACGCTTTTGTTCCTCTCACATACAGCTTACCTTCTATGTGGTGATTGACTATCAAGCGGTGTTCCCAACTAGATTTGCGTGTAAATTCTAAGTTTCTGTCACAGTTTTATGCGCAAATGTCATGCCTTTACAGTAATGTAGCAACTGGTCATTCAAAAGCGAAGTTAGAAATAGATTTGTCATACAATTTATATCAAAGCAAAGCTTGGCATTCCTCTTCAATTTTGCTCACTTTATTTGCAGCTTAACGGAAATGTGTAGAAGTTACATAAATTGGAAAAACAGAATTCTTTTTCAATGACGACTACCTTGGTGTCTTTAGAATAACGTGGCACACAGGTGGTTTCCACCATGGCACATGAAGAGTTAATAATGGTGCACCGCATATTCTCTCAGGGTCACATACCCAAGAAAGAATATGTGATGCACAGTAAAGCCTTCTACCACTCAAGAATCTTGACTCCTTGTGAAATTCAAGAAAGCTTTATGAACATGAAAATTTTTGGTGTGACAGTATCATAGGCACTACATGAAAGTAGGCATTTTCTCACAGTTCTTTTTTTCCCTTTGTGGCTAGCTTCATATTGTCAGTATGTTACAGGCAAACATGAATGATAATTCTGTTTTTCATTTGCCCGAATGACTTCAGGTGGCATGTTTTCTGGTGGACCATGGCGACATTGAGTCTGTCCCTGTGAGTGACCTTCGACCCCTGGACCACAGCTTCTACCAACTTCCTTTCCAGGTATGACAAAGCTTCATTAAGTAGTCATGTATGAAGTAGTCAGGTGTAATATAGTCATGCATCAAAAGTAGTCATGTATACAGTAGCCTTGTGTTAAAGTGATCATGTATGAATTGGTCATTTAAAAAATTGTCTTTTATGAAGTAGTCAAGTAAAAGTAGTTGTGAAAAGGACACAAACAGAGAACATAACCCAAAATTAACCCTTTGCCAACGATCCATGTATTATCAGGATCCAGCTGTAGTAGGTTGTGTTTGACAGCAAGTGTTTGATTGGATTGATCCAAACAAACTTTTATTTGTGCATTCTGGCACAGAATATCTGGTTTTATCTGATTTTATTTTTTATTAAATTAGTGATATTTGTTGTGCATTTGCAGGCCTCATTTTCTTGTTTGTTATTTGTTATGGTCAGAGAAACAAAAGAATTCTGAAGCTTAATTTTATTATTTTTGCTTTACAAATAGAACGACATTGATCTTCATGTTATAGCATTACCCTCATGGAATGCAGGATATGCGTGGTGTCGCGTATAGTGATCATTGCATTGATATGTTGGTTTATATATGTCAACAAACTTTTGCAATTATTTTGTATGTTTGGTTTTCAAGATTAAAAGAGAAGAAAATTATGTAGTTCCTTCAGAGGATTGGAAAAAAGATCTAAATTATCAGACAAGGTGTTGAAAATGTCTTAAATAGATGGTCAGTTATCAAATTTTCCACAAAACATTGCAAGAAAGCAGCAACCAATCACTGTCCTTCGTAAATTGGCAATTAAGGAAATTCAGATGCCCTTATCCCATGACAAGTGACCATTGCCTTGGATAGAAATTTACATACATCTAGGACTCGTATGAAATGTCCCTCACTATTTTTTTTTCTCCCTGTTTCTCTGAAAGGCAATTCCTTGCGAGCTGCACAACCTGGAATTGAAGGCAAAGAGCGAGAAGGCAACGCTCCGGTTTTGCAACACCGCCCTCGCTGAGACGCGACTAGCAGAGGTGATCTCCAGGTGAGTCCGTTGTTTGACCGTGGCCGTCACGGTCACCTCGCAATGGTCGCCCCACACTGATCACCCCACCCTGTCCAAATGGTATTAGGCTACATGTAAATCAGTGAAGTCCTTTCAATACTCTATTAAATTTTACCGATAGTAGAAGTTGTTTTACAGGCAAATCCAGTCGGATGCAGTGACAACTAAGTTTTGATTGTGATTGTTTTCGATTTTGTACATGCGTGCACTTCCTTTCATAACAATAGGATCTTATTAATCTGATCTTAATCCATCCTCGGAAAGAAACAAACAAACGGGAGAAGACTTGAAGACAACACCTTTAAGGATTTAGGTTTAGGAATCTTACAGACATGTGGATGTGTGTAAACTGTACTTCTAATTCCTTTTTTTCCCCCCCACTGCATTGAAATCATATCGTGATTTTACGTGCACATAGGGTAGCTTGCATTTAATGAATGCTAACACATCACATGTAATTTTGATAACATAAGAGATGTTTATATGATATCAATTGTAGTTCATTTATTTCTGCATATTTCAGATATTGCTGTATCAGGTTTTCTTTCCAGCCCCATTTCTCCTAACATATACAATTTCTGTGTGAAAAAGAAAATAGACTTGATACGTATGAGATCAACTCGATTTTGATTCTTTATTATGGAATTGCGCATTTCTGCCGCAACCTCAAAAACTACAGCAGAATCTCCTCTGTCAAGTTTCCTCACTGACATGGGCAGAAATACGTTGGGTGGATCGTCCCATATTTTGTCATTGCAAATACATCCGTGGTGCAAATTCAAGTCCAGTAGACTGTCTTGAATGCAATGCCAACAGTATGTGTGCATTGTCAGCAAAACACTCTTGTGTATATTATGGTGCACTCCTGTTCTGGTGAAGTCCTGTGAACAGGCAGGTTTCTTTCGTTATATCAGAATATAGAACGGTAGATGATAATTTTTTGAAGCAGAATTACTTCTTTGTTGTAAATGAGAATTTGTTAAAACCGTGTTTGTTATAATGGGAGTACACTATATTTGCGTTATTTTCTTTTTTCATTCTTGTTTCTTTCTTCTTTTAAACAGAGAACCCCGCGTGTCACTAACACTCTACAAAGACAGACTAAACATCAATCACCTGTGTGCATTGGGTGACTGGATTTGATGGCACCACTCCAGGAGCGAAAAGAAAGATAGTATTCATGTTTTCGGGATTTTTTTCAAAAGCAATGCCTTTGGATATTTCTGTGGAGCAAAAACTGTGTGAGGAGTGTTGAGAAGGACGATGTTTGTGCTTTAGAAACCAAGATGGTTACAAAAATGGAAGGAAAAAGAGAAATGGTTAAGCAGCTGAGGGCTGACCTAGATGTTTGGATTGGATTCTGAGCATCGGAGGCCAAAAAAGATTGTTGTTGGAGGTTAACTCGCAGTGACTGAACTGAGGGTAGAAATCCTCAATCTACTTGTAAGGGATGCTACCAAGTATGGGTCCCAGTATGAAGATGCCTCAAAGTGTTGATGTCTGGCTCTTACAGCACTTTGCCATGTTGGTAGGGTAGCAGAGCATCGGCAAGTGATGTGCGGAGAGGATGCAACTGGCAAAAGGTCTCAAGTGGCCTTGGCTGAAACGTGGAGTGCGAGGAAGAGCAAAAAGGGGGCACGTCATTATGAGGTCCAAGAATTCATCAAGGCTATCATTAAATGCTTTGGTCTGTTCCCACGATAAATGAAGTCTCCATGGACGCATACGAGGAGTGAAAGAGAGACCACTGCAAAACTATCGTCGCGTGGCAGAATTGACTTCATAGACACCAGGCTTAGCTGCTGCTTTGTACCTGAATATCGAGTTCCTTTCTTGGGGAATTTGCAAAATAAAAGAGTGCCATGTGATATTTAGGAGATTATTCACGAAGGGCAGCAGCTTGGCACGGAATGTTGCGCAAACATTTCCTCTATCGTATTTGAGGTTGTTTGGAATCAATGGCAAATGAAGTGTTATAATGCTGCTAGGCGCAACAAAGAGATTTAGTTTGATGAGTGGAACTCAATTTGAAACACAACAATATTCCTGATTGAAACCACTTGTAAGAACATACATACGCATACTGGGAATGGTTATGCTCTCGTACGGAACTTGGGAGGGTCATGTGACCCCCAAACATAGGCATGCTGGGAGGTATAACACAAGTTTGTTTGGCGTGAGTTTTTTTTCTGATTATCACAATGTGTGTGTTAATCAGTGAAGGGCTTCAGTCTGATGTGGGCTGTAAATTTTGTTGCAGAAAAGTGCTGCATGGCCCTTTGGGTGGCCAGCTAGCTGTGGAGTGAAGGGTTATAGCATGAGTGGTGGTAGGAGTAGGTGGGAGATTGCTTACAAAGTTATTGTATACCTGCGCAGCCTAAGGTGTCTCCGAAAAGCTAAAACTCTATATCCCAGCTATGGGATTGCAGCACAAAGCATGATGTGGCATGCTGTGGTCACCGGAGTTAATCTAGCAAAAAAACCTATTAAATCTACTTGTATGGCAAGTTTGTGATGCTATCGTAATCACATATTTACAATGTACTCCTAAGGATATACAAGGCATGGGAAAACCTACAACATATTTTGAACCTGGGTAGTTGAAAGCTTAAGGGTGATCTGTTTGACAATTCACTCTTCTTTTTTTTTTCCTCCTGTCAAATGTTAGTACCCGTCTCATGTAGAGCTCAGTTCCAATGAGAATGAAATGAGAATGAAATGAGAACGAGCAGATTGCATATGTTTGTCAGGAGCCCCCATGTTTTGTTTTGTTTTGTTTTGTTGGGTTTTTTTTTTTTTTTTTGGGGGGGGGGGAGTTTTAGGGTGAGGGAAGGAGGGGATGGAGGAGGGGAGGGGAAGGGGAAGGGAGGGATAGGGGTGGGCTGGAAGGAAGAGGGTACAAAGATATTTTTGCGGGGGGGGGGGGGGAGGATTGGGAGGAGGGGGGGGGATGGTTAGGGATGGGCTAAAAGGAAGAGGGTATGAAGAAATCCTCAGTGCTTTTGCTCGCAGTTCTGCTATATGATTAACCCCTTACCATGCTTTGATCACCGATTGGCACACAATTACTGGGGTGCTTCCTTCGCCCATGGGCACAGACGTCCAGAAACTAAATTGCCAGTGAGTAGAGATTAATTAATCCCCCTAATCCCTGTTGTGTCACCATGGCCTTCCTGTTGGACTGGGGTGCATTGCTACACCCCAGTGTGCTCTCTAACTTTACAACTAAGTTAAAGTTTGGGTGAGTTGCTGAATGCTGATGAAAAAAGCTTGCTATGTTAAGCTACGTGTGTGGGCACATAAAGGGATAAAAGAATACCCAAGAACAAATCAAGAACAATCAATGCTTTTTCTTTTCTTTTTGCCTTTGTGTTACTGTTTTACTGTTACTGTTTTGTTTTGTATTTAATTTAGGATGAAGACTTATAACTTGAGTTTGATTGAAAAATTTACTTTGGAGGCATTCTTTTCCGGCATACCGCAAAAGAAGATTACAATTTATGCGTTATTCCTGTGGATGTAGGATGTCATGTTGACAACACTGTTCCACCAAACTCTCAGTAACTCAAGTTTCGTTTAACTTTAGACCAATTTTTCTTCTCAAATTTGTGTGCTAAATTAATGATAGGTAAACCCTGTCAAAGAAAGATAGTAAAGAAAGATGTGTGTTTTACATTTGTAATAGCCACGTGATAAATAACCTGGCATCTAACTTCAGACTTTGCTAGCAATACCGGTACTGAACCAGAATTGCAACTGAAAAAAACCCAACAACAAACAAACAAACAATAAAAACAAAACAAGAAACCCTGTTTTGTCACTTTATGTGAATGAGAATGTAATTACTTGTGGTAGTCCATACATGATCATACATTTCTCATTGCAGTTGTGCTTCTTTTTATTCTAAATGCACGCATTACGGCAGATTTCATATATACAACTGTATCTTACTATCCTATTTCTTATGGTGTGAATTACTTCTTAATATCAAGATGACATCAAGTAAACATGTTGGTGATCTTTTGCATCTTAGGCACAGTCCCATTTTTATTGCCACAATTTGTCATTAAAAAAAAAGTTTTTATAATGCTTTACTGTATTATTTGCATGAAGGTCTTCCATTGAGTGGCAAAGGGGATTTCAGTGTAGATATGAGTCTTGTGAGGCTTTCCCAAATTTATACCTTCCTTCTAAAGGGATGGTATAGTTTTGTTTGAGAAGGGGATTCAGGCTTTAACTTTTTGTGAGATAAGTAGAAACCACTTTGATAAATGAAATATTTAAGAGCATACAATAAAAGAGGATTTAAAGTTAGTCTTGATGAAAATTAGTATTGAAATAGCCGAGATAATCTGAAAACAAAGTTGTCCTAACAAAAGGTGGGTCCCACATTTTAGACCCACTAGTTATTTGAACCACTTTGTTTTACTTTGTTTTTTGGATACTTTAACCATTTCAAAACCAATTTTCATCAAATAAACTTCTGATTCCTCCAAAGATTTTATGCTCTTTCATATTTCATAAGTGGTTTATTATTATCTTGCAAAAAGTTTAAATCTGAATCTCCATCTCAACCAGAACTATACCATCCCTTTAAAGGAATTAATATGCCTGGACTCCAAATCAAAACTGGAAACCATGCTTATTGGTCATTTTAAAAAGCATACAATCAAATAAAGCATACAAGCCTAAAAAAGGTGTTTAGATACCAATGTCATATATTTTTTAAAATTTTCTTCTTGCCACATTTTTTTTTTAAATCAAAGTTGTTCACACATTTCAAATTTGTCAGTTTCCAAGTTCCTGTTCAGAAGCAGTAGGGGAAAACTATTGGTTACAGAACAGAACAAAACAAAACAAAACAAAACAAAAATGATGAAGGTCGATTTCTGTAAGTGCCTAAGTACCCCAGTACTGTTCAAAGTAATGATGTCACAGTCTGTTGTTAGAGCTTCGGTTAGAACCAGCTGCGAGCATAAACACTTGGGCCAGGTGAGGTTGTTTAGAACCAGTATCCGTGTCAATGATTGACTGACGTCACACTTTGGTACTCTGTTATGAGCAGTACTACATTTTTGCCACAACTTTGTAGAGTGAATTGTTGTTGAGAAGAAACCAAGAAGAAAAAAAGAGTCTTAGGAGGGATTCTAGAGCCACATTTGTCAACATTGTGATTATGAATATCTGCAATTTATCTTTCCATAGTACATTCTGCATTGTTATTTAAATGGTACAGCTTTACCGAGTGTACTGCACTGCTTAAACCTCTGTTATTTGACATGAACATAGTAGCACTTGCAACCTCGTCATTGTTGATTATTGTGCAAGCATGACATGATAAAGCTCATATCATTCTGTTGTATCATATGAAACCCATTATACCAAATGGGGATATTAGAAGATTTCATTGGACAGAGAGGATATATGTGACAAAGCTGTCATTATTTCCTCTAGGGCCTGTTTGCTTAGTCCATTTTGACGAGATTTTGCTATGCAATGAGAAAATCCTAACTGTCTCGACTAAAGCGCGCTTGAAATGGGGTTCGCCTGTATTAAGCCAATACTTTCTTCATGCATGTCAAATACACTGTATCGAGTTTGATGTAGGGACCATTTGAAGGTAAAAAAAAAAGGGGGGTTAACTGAAGAAATTCGGGTTATACTACCACACATGTATTACTGTATAAGTTGTTATTTTCGCGTACCGATATTTTCTTGAATGAGGAGGTGACAAACATTTCCGCAAGATGTTGTTTTCGCGAACTGACATCAAGGCTATGGTAAATGCACTATTACCCTACCGCATGGCGACATTTTCGCGTGTTGTTAAACTAAACCCTCACGAAAGTAACAGCTTATACAGTAAATGCCATTGAGAAATGCAAGATGATAGTATCATGTCTGCCTGTGAGCTTTACATTTGTGTAAAGTCACTGGTAGTCACTGGTAGCAGATATTCCTAACCAGACTGGACTGGCTGCATATAAAGTCATACATCTCCTTGGTGTAGTACCACAAACAGAAACAAAGGCCCGAATTCACAAAGGTGGTACAATTGAAACCATGGTTTAAACCGTGGACAAAGACCATAGTTTTGTATGGGGCGCCAAATGTCGCATAGCCTATTTCATTACGAAATCGGTCATATCGTCGATTTTGTTGACGAAATGTTTGCACTACGTCGATGAAATGATCATTTCGTCAACGAAATGACTGATTTCGTAACGAAATAGGCCATGCGACACTTGGCGCCTCATACAAGACTACGGTCTTTGTCTGTGGTTTAAACCATGGTTTCAATTGTACCACCTTCGTGAATTTGGGCCAAAATGTTTAGGCTATATAGTGGTAATATACAAACATAGCTTTATGTGGTGCAAAGCAGTAAATTGCACTGTACATCACACTCCCAGAAAAGACTGCGGATGGCAGGCATCCTATTTTCCTAACATCGACATTTCTCCTACATGTATCAGCAAAAACTGTACATTTATTTGGTAGCAATCTGACACGAATAATCTTGTGAAATACTGTCAACCTCACCTGAAATTGAATACAAAGGGACAAAAGAAAAATCCATCCCATTGCGTGAATTTTTTTGACTTACACAATTGAATTAGCACAAGTTTCTTACCTATTTGGAGTAGAATATTTCGATTTGGCAATGTTTTGACTCCTGTAAGGTACCATAGTGCATAAACTAGATAATGCAGGGTGACTTACATTGTACTTGGTATGACAGGACTTGGTAAGAGGTTCCTCTGTTGCTTACTCCATCATTATCTTTGCCATGTATTCTTTAATAAAACGAAAAAGAGACCATGCATACTCACATCCCATGTTCCCTGTATCAATTTGTGTGTACCATCGTGGAATGCCACGATTTCAACCTTCCGTAATATTAACCCGTTGAGGACGAGTCCCGAGCATACTCGGGCAAGTGTCTATGGGAAATGTGTGTTGTAGCAAAATAAGCCCGTCCTCGACGGGTTAATTTTTTTGTCATAGAACTGCAGTTTTACAGAAATGCAGTGTTTCAGTCTACGGATGTTTATAAAATCTAGAAATTTAACAGTCAATAAAAGAGGGATTATGTACAGGGTTATGTAATGAGATAGGGAGAGGGCGGGTGCAATGTATTCTTAAGTCTCGTAGCAGGCAAACTTCCTGTTTAATTGATTTGCATTATGCAAGGAAAATGTTGCGTCATTTGCCCGTGGGTACATAATGCAGAACATTCACTATGAAAGACTGGTTTGCAAAAAAAAAATTTTAAAAAATGCATTTTTTCGAACATCTCTAGCTCCATAGAGCAGAGCCGACCCATTTGACCGAAGGCAGAAGAGGGAATATCTTCCCCATCTCATTTTCATTGGCTTTGCTTTTAAAAGGATCATGGTATAATTTTGCTCGAGATGAGGGATTCAGATTTTAACTTTTTGCGGGATTCCGGTAATTAGAAACCACTTATGAAATATTAAAGAGCATACAATTCTTAGGGGAATTCAAAGTTTATTTGACGAAAATCGCTTTCGAAATGGCCGAGATATCAAAACACACAAAGTAAAATGAAGCGACCCTAATGATAAAAGGTGGGTCCCACCTCTTACGAGGATCGCCTTGTTTTGGATATCTCGGCCATTTCAAAACCAATTTTCAACGAACAAACTTTGAATTCCTCTTAGAATTGTATGCTGTGTCATATATATATTTCATAAGAGATTACTTGTTATCTCACAAAAAAAGTTGGGAACCTGAAGCCCCATCTCAACCAAAACTATACCACCCCATTACAGATTATTTCCTTTTAAAATGCCAAAAGGTCCTGTCCACAACTGGTTTGCCCCATTTCAAGGGAATCCCCATGTACATTACTTTTGAAGGACATATTTTTGTGGTGTGGGAATATTTGCATATTTTGCGCAGTTAGAAACTGGCATGAAATATTCCATACAAATTTGTTTGTGTGTTGTACAATATGTGTATTTATGTTTTGATTCTGTGGGATTAAAAACATGCAAAATCTATTTTACCCAGCCAAGCACACAAAATTACTCATATGAAAGTATCCGCTTTCACAGTATGTACTCCTATCCACTAAGCCAATTGGAGTCTCGTAGAATTTAAATGCACGCAAAGAGTTCTGGTTTTACAGTACACTTGTATCTCCCTATATCCGAATTCATTATAACGAGGTTCCACTGTACAATCAAATTACATGTACAGTGGACTCCCATTGTAATGAAGTCCTCAGGACTGGCAATTTTCTTTCGTTATATCAACATTTCGTTATAACCGAACAAATGAACAATAAAGAGCAAAGAGCGGATAATTTTACAGCCTGAATTTATACTTCATTGCAACCATTAGTTTGTTATAACCGTGTTCGTTATAACGGGAGTGCACTGTATATTGTTGGTAGCATTCTCCTCTCTCTCCTAGCTCTCTCACATATGCTTTCTCCCCCTTTCTCCGAAACAAAGACATCAAGGAATTTTACAAAAAGCCATCTCTTCTTTGTCATCTTTCAATATCTTCACATTTATTAAATATATATAGATATGTATATAATGCATAATAACCATAATTCTTTTACGTTGGGACATTATATATGCACCTACAAATGCCAACCTGGATTGCTCTGCTACGTGCTGACAATTTGCCTACTTGTAGTTCTTCTTTCCTTAACCCCATAATATCTGCTCCGAGGGGAAAGGGGTGTCTAAAATAATGAAGAAGAAAACTGCTGCGTTGTTGAGATCTGTTGCAGTGTGTGCCCACAAAGCCATTATTTGGGCATTTTTCGTGTCGGCGCAGGAAAAATGGTTGCACTGTGATTTTTTGCTAGCAGCACACAAAATTTTGGTAACCAATGACGCCCGACACTCTGTGAGTGAATCCCGTAGATCCGATACAATCATAGCAATGGCGGCAGCTTCCTATCTTAACTGTGCTAACCAAAATATTACCGACGATGAAAAAAAAATGATAGTGACATGTTTATTCTATTACTCACACATATATCACAATATCTTGAATATCTTACATATTTACATGAATCAAATACAAAAATCATAGTACAAATCATTTTTTATAATTTTTTTTTAGCATACTCTATGAGTAGGCTTCCATTATATAAAGTAAATAATGAGAAATAAAACCATCATCAGTAATATCACAATGAATATTGCAAAATGTTCCCTCATGTAAGTATACAAAACAAAATCTCAATCCTGCTAGCTAGCAATGCAAATTTTGCAAGACTGTTATGCAAAAATTGACCAACAGTAATTCCTATGCATAATTTTTTCTTTTTTACTTTTTTTTTTCTGGAAAGAGATGGGAAGGGGGAAAATGGAAAAGAATGTTAGTACGGATTAAAGAGGTGGATCAATTTACAAACGGCCACATAAAACTGACTTAATAATAGGCTGAGCTGCAAATGCGATCCTGTTTTCATCATATTATGGTGTTATTTGATGAGAACACAATCTAGAGAAGATAAGGCCAAGTGTATACACGGTGCAGTGTAGACTTTCGCTATATCAAAACTCTGTTACGACAAAGAAACTTGGCTGATATATCACTATTTTCTTTGACATCAGGGCGGCAAAAACAAAATGAATGCAATTAAATTTCAAACTTTGGGACAAACACAGCTTCTTTGTTATGACAAGATGTTCCTAGAATGGGATTTTTATGATGCAACTATATGGATATGATAAAATGAGAAGTACAATGTATGCTACAGACATAAAACCTGTAAAGTTGCTATCAATTCTTTTTCGCATCAGTTTTTCCTTTTTACTTTTTTGCTTCTCAATGACAGACAGGATCGGTTTATTCAAGCTAAGCTATCATGTAACCAGGATATCTCACATGTACCATATTTCTTTTGCTGGTGTTTGTATCTATTCATGAGCTTCAAGTGGGTGGCTGAAAGGCTAACGCCTGGTCGCTATAAACTGTTATGGGAAGGAAATAGTTTGTGTAAGCTACTCGGAACACGCAGAAGTACCACAGGTTTGCTGCCCGGGATCGGTTGGTTTATAAAGACGATCACACACGACGTGGTGGTAACGAAAATCCCAAAGTTCCCCACATGATATCATCACCGACCATAGCTGTAAGATAACCTGTAACCTCTAACAGATACGCATACAAAGTATAATGTACGTCTGAGTGTAAATTGAGCAAAATAAAATGCAAATATTGTGTAACATAACATGTACTTTATATGCAAAGCCACAGTTTGAGAAAGAAAATATATATACCAGCTAGTTTGCTGGTCTAATATAACAATGTCAGATAGATGGATGGGCATGCGTTAATGAATAACCAGTAATTATTTCTTAATCTATTACAATCCAGCATTTAATCAACACATGAGAACATTGCAACGAGGGCAAACACAGGAGTAATAAGAGCTGCTCTTGGCGTGATAATGTTTGCCGAGTGCTGTCAAAGAGTAGAAATCAATGCATGCAGAGTTTAGAGATTGACAGACTTAAAAACAAATGACTCGCTTGGTGGAGGGATATGATAACAAGGATGACACAAAGAGTGAAAGAGAACTATCAATAGAGCAGAACTGAAAAAACAAAAAAACAAAATCAGAATCAAAAACCAAAAACCAAAAAAAGACAATTGTCATTCCTAACATCAAAGATATTCAATCCAATCCAAGACCAGCTGGGCAGGACTGGTGCAAAATTATGTTTCGTAAATTCCACTTTGGATACAATTTATCAACTGGCCAGTATACATACATATCAACGACTTTCACCTATAAATCTACAACCGATAACAGAACGAAAGACAGACAAATAGTCCAACAGATAGACAGATTAAGAGAAAGAGAGAGAGAGAGAGAGACAGATGGAGTATGTACGAGTGCTCAAAACCGAACTGAAGCAAACTGAACCAAAGCGAACTGTACCATGATTTGCAACATTTGGAGCGTTCAAGTGCTCCGTGGAAAAAGCGTACCTTGTTATTTTAAGAGGGGGTCACGCATTTTGTAGCAACTGGGTCATTCACCTGGTGCGCTTACGCTAATTCGAGATGTCCCAAACAAAGGGAATGAACTCTTTGCATTATGACGTATGCGTGTGTACACGCATTCTTCACACGCAGACTTTTGGAACGGTTGTGGTACGCTTTTGGAGCACATCGGGAAGTGGTGAACTTTTGGCTCTGTACAGTTTGGTTGGCACGCTTTCGGAAAGCGCTCGAATGCACCCATGGGGAGCTAATGAAGGAAGAGGAAAATTTGGAAGGGTATGAGCTATCCTTTCATACAATATTATACCGGTATGCACTGCTGTCGCGGGATAGGCTCACAGGCGAAATGATGAGAACATTCCATTTTTTCACTGATTATACAAGTGCAATGTAGGTATGGTACTCTGAGGTCACTTCCTTTGCGGTAATTTCAATGACAAGAGTGGCTCTTACAAAACCTCTTTACAGAAGGCCCCTATTTCGCAGAGTGAGGTATGTGGAAGGAAAACGACAGGAGAAAAAGATTTCAGGATCGGACAAATGGTGGAAGATATCGAATTCTTGCTTGTACACTGTCCTGTGTTTTCCTGAGTTTATATCAATATCCGCAAATTACTTCTGTGCCTCTTTTTAAAAAACATCTACACAGGGGAACCTTGTTATAGTGTGTGTGGACCTCGAAATCATAGGAATTACCTTGCTATAAGGATTTTTTTTGTAACAAGGTTCAACTGTATATACACTGTGTTCATACAAACTGTGTACTTCATGTTTAAGGACGGTCATGGATTTCCAAGTTTTCACAATTTTGCCACCTTGCATGCGTACTCGCTATCGTTGATTCTGTATCCTATATGCATTCACAGGCCACACAAAATGTGCTGCCACCCAATTCCAAAAGAAGCAACAATTTGCAACGCAAACATCAGTATTTCCATGCGTCAGGTTCTGAAATTCTCACGCATGTTGTCTCATCCGCGATGACAAAGTCCCAGCACAACACATAGCTAATCGCGGGTAAAGCTGTAAATTCCCGAAGTAATGAGGCGTATGCTATGAAAATTTCAGCAACTTGGATGTGGAATTATTTCAATCTCAGATTGCATATACAAATAAAAAGGGGGCCAAATACACACAGACGGAAAACAATTTGTTCGTACACTGTAATCTTTGATTATGGTCCATGAGATCCAAACCATCTACGCAGTGAGAAACCATCCAAACGTACCCTCTTCTACAGGCCCAACTGCAACTACAGCCGTAAACTAACAGACACCTTTTCAACCACCTTACATCCATGGGTTGTTTTTTGATGATTAAACCTGTAAGGACCTCACTAGGGAGAGATATACCTTTTATTACACAAAAAAAGTTCATGCTGATCTAGTCCACGTAGGGTCCCCATGTAAAATCTTGTTTGATCTTGTTTGACACCCCCTTCCACTACAAAGGTGACAGTTTTGTTGAAAAAAAAAAAGAAAAAAAGCAATCAATAACTAGAGTATCAAGAGATAAAACAAATAACTCTGGAGAATTTCCCATTCTAGAACTTCTTTGAACACATAAATATTTCTCAAAGCCAACTATGAAAGCAGTCAAGTCTAGAATTTGAATGAGACACTTTCACATAAATTGTCATTTATGGGAGAGAACTACCATTGTATGCCAAGAAATTTTCTAGAAGGGATGGGGAGAGGGGCTCTAAAGAGGAGTAAATGATTTGTCAAAAGTTCAAATACCCCCATACTACTGCTCCAGCTTGGATTTTATTTTTGATGGGTTAAGCGCAAACTTTAAACAATGTCCAGCGTATCACTTTTGCCAGCAAAGGGTAATGAGATAACAATGAAACATTTCTCTCCATAAATTGTTTCTTCTTCTTTTTTCTTTTCTTTTTTTGCCCTCTTTTGCTCTCTGCATTGTAACACTAACATTTTTTTTTAAATCTCTTTCTCTTTCACAGCATTTGCTGACAGTACACGTCAAAACTTGTGGACAGCTGGCCATCCAGTGGCAAACTTTAACTAGAAATATGAGGTAGAGTTGATGAAAGAGAGTTATTGGTGACATACACATTACAACACTTAGTCATGACAGTGATCGATATTTCCTACAAAAATGCTTCCATTACAATAGATCAATGTCGCAAATCTACTAATTTCTCCATATTCCTCTTGTAAAATGTTTGATTTGCTTTCATGTAGTCAATAATTTTTTTCCCCTGGTATTACAATGTATTTTTGCCCATGTGATCATGAAGGGCTTATTCTTGCATGCTCTGCAAATCTGAGAACAGCACGAGACCCATGGCAGGGGAAAAGCTACAATGATGAAACCAATGAAACAGCTGTCCGACAAGACTGGTTGTCTGGCACATGATTACTTACATGCGACTATTTCATGCATATTCCATCATTAAAAAAGAGTTCTCCTTAGCTCTTTAAGAAGTCTATGAATGTTGCAGGCTACTTCATAAACCTTTCACCTGTGACAATATATATCACTAGGATACGATATCATTGCGGCTGCATTCCAGGAAACCGATTTTCTACATTGTTTCTGTACAGAATTAGTTCAGAGTTGAAGACAACCTCACATCTGTTTCAAATTTCAAATTTTCAAATGTCTCACTACTAAAGTCTTGTTTTGAATGCAATCAATATACTCTCATATAAAACATTCAATTCCTCTACACTACAAGGGGGACCCCCCAAAAAAGTGTATCACATTTCTTCTCCATCCAAAATGCCCTGAATCTTTTCACAAGTAGAAAATACATGTAGCTACGTCAGGACTAGCTAAAACGTGAAGTAATATCACTTGTCTCCTCTCTGTCCTACATAAGACTTCAATTTAAAATGACAATACAATGTGATACAACAGTAGCACAACTCACAGAATGACCCAATTAACCACTAATGCTTAAGTTATTTCTTCCTTCATTTCTTTTCTGTTGCATTATACTAAAATCTTCTAACACCTAATACCAAAAATCTCTCATTCCAGCAGCTACCTCCCTCTAAACCTCTCCTTTGATTCTGCTGCATCAACAATCACTGATAACATTCCCGTGATCTACCAGTAATCACACTTCAAGTTGGAAAAATAAAAAGCCCCCTAAAACATTAAATGCCTCATGTATGTATTCATGAATGAACACTACTGCTCATTCATTACCTGGCAGGATCAACTGCCACACACATTTTTTGGGAGTTACGACTTTGGCACTTTTCTTTACTGGGCTTTTAAATCTACTACAAGAAATTCAGAGCTCGCTATTCTACACACCAAAACACTCTATGCCCGGGTATTTAATACATTCAGTTGGTGAAAATACAAAAGTATACATCTAATGACAGAAATCTATGTAAAAGTCTATGAATATTTTGACACTAAGTAGGCACTAACGAACCCAGTGACATGGTATTAAATGTGTGTACATGTAGGCACTATAAAATTTCGATCCACACGCCTTGTGCTACTGGAATGCATGTAAGCACAAGATAAAATAAAAGAAGGATCATTCAGTCAGCAGCCCCAGCTCAAAATTTCATCATAAGTACGAACATCTAAACTATGCTAGCAGCCACAACAATGTGTACGCTGTGCGAAATGATAATAGAAAATTACGCAGGGCTTTCTTGGATCTTGATCACGTACGTTAGACAAAAAAAAAAAAGAAGTTAATATTGCCATAAACTAACAATTAGTATTACATGCTAATATATATACACACATAAAGATTTTTTTTTTTCCTCTGCCTAGTTTAGAAAGGGCCTGATGACACAATTTTTCACTATTAAAGATAATAAAGACATTTATTTTGTGGAGAGTAAGCATCCCTTTGGACTGGTCAGGGAATAGTTTGAACTGTGCCCCCCAAAATTCCAAGCTTCACCATAACTTTGGAATGATTTTGAAGTGTAATGAAGCCATTAGCATTTTCTTTTTCCACAGAAGAAAAAAACACAGTTACATGAAAAACAGGGAAAAAAGAATGAGTTTACAATTATTATCAGACGTTGTACTTCTAGATAATCTACTATGAAATAGAGAAATATTACCTTCAAATAAGAGATTGGGAGAGGAAAGAAAAAAACTATCAATAATCACGAAATTATTTTTTAGGGCTTAAGTGATATTACACTCCAGTAAGAAATAAAGCAGGGTGCAATCTTATTCTCTACTAAAATGTAGAATACAGACTGACGAAATTGCTGGAATTCTTAATTTTTATCAACTTAAGAAAAAAATATTACACAGAAATTACAAAAATAAACAAACTGCATAAAACACTTGATTACAATTGTGACCTTGGGCACATGTATACTTTGTTTTTAATACTTTTGTATTCATTAAGTCGCTAGCTTTTTTCACAATATGGGTGAAGTATGATTTGAGTATATCATTGCCCTTGAAATGACATCCTTGTCAATTTTCTACACTTCACCCGTTCCCCTCAAATATTTACGCAAAAAAAAGAAAAGAAAAAAAGACATAACAGTGCTGTCCACATACAACTAGGTGTCTTGATGTAAATATATCTCCATGTTTTTGTTGTGACGTCTTTGTTAAAGTTCTCCTCCAATGAACACCACTTTTACCACGGTACATTTACATCTAGCTGGAAGCATGCTGCCCGTACATCACTGCGGTGCATTTTTTTATCTCATGCCGACTCAGCGCCTCTAATGTACGCAGCTGTTCGGTTGCAAAAGAAAGTTGAAACATGTCCCCTTCCCCCTCAAAAAATGATTATAGTAAAAATAACAGACGTGTACTCCCAAGATTGACATCAACACACACTGAGATGCAGCCAGACAACAGGCTAACTTAAGTTGTGAACCGGATCACGACTTCAGTCGTGAATGTAAATGTGGAAATTTCTGCGCATTTCGCGGGACGTAAAACCAGCGCAACATTAAAGTGCACATATATTTTTCTTTGATGTATGTAATTATATTTCATCTCTTTCATCCCATGGAAATAAATGTACGCGACATTCATTTTAGCCAACTGAGCGCGAAAAATTACGTGAAAATTTCCACTTTCACAGTTAATGCTGACAGCTGGCATGTGGGCAAATTAACTGGGCCTATAAAAGAGACAAATAGACATTTACTTGCACCACTTAATCTTTTTGGTTTTTTTAAGCTTTTTTTGATGACAAAAAATGAGCAATAATTAACCAGAAGATAGAGTATTCCACACAATCCTATAATGAAGCACAATGGAAGAAAAATTAATATAGCATGATTAAATGGCTACCGTCAATTGATTACGCCTGCACATGAATGTGGGGAATAGGAAATCTATATAACTTTGAATTCTCTTTTCTAGTATTTGCTATCACCAAAAGCGAAAGCAAGCAAAGAAAGAGAGTACAATCTAGAATGAGTACAAGACCAGATAATCTATGCTGTCTCGTTCGCTCACAAAAAAGGGGAAGCGACGTGCGCCTTTATTTCTGTCTTCCTGTATGCTCTCACAATAAAACAAGTGTGGATGACCGGACAGAGGTGAATGAGTTATTTGTGAGTCTGGTCTCGCATCACGTTTATCCAAGACATGCAGCACTTTTGCCAGGGATTACAACGTAACATCATCACAGTCATGTTCTCGTTGGTTCACTCTTTGAATTTTCTCCACCGCTCATGGTGCAGCACACGAAATGCACGACGTCGGCAGCTTACGGGTCAAGTCTTCCGCATAGAAATGAGACATACGGCGAAAAATGGAGGCCGCACACGGGGAGATTTTCAACGTCTCACACCAAGGTCTCTTAACAAACTAATTTTTAGTTTACAAGAATACATCCACACAGTCTGCGGCCAATCCGGCTGTGTTCCTGCCTCCGCGATTGCACAATCTCTGTCGTCTCTCAAGATTTGATTTTGTCCAATTGATGCCCTCTTGGTGCTCTCTCTCTCTCTCCTCCTCTTGAGTTGATTAAAAAAAAAAAAAAATAAAAAGATCATACGTCAGTGCGCACTTCAAAAATGTAAATCTGGATACTCTTTATCATTCCCAACGCTCGCAGAGGCTAACCTGCCAGGCGACAGAGCAGACATGCCACGTGTTGCCATAGTGACGTGGCAACAGCTCGCAGACGAAGAAGAGAAGCGAAGAGTGTTTGGCGTATGGCACATGTTAAGATTTGGTTTTACTCTCACACGATCACACGGAGCTAATTTCCTGATTTATGCCTGTTGACTCTTCTGTAGGAGATGACCTAAATTGGTACCATCCACCCACCCTCCCCTTCCCCTTTTACCCAAACAACAGGGCGTGGAAACCCTTCATCAAAATATTTCGGGACACATGGAGTAGTTCTGGTCCCAGTAGTTGCCGCGGTAGACCCAGTCGCTCTCCCCCGTCAGGCTGTTGACGTCGGCGCGGAACCAAAGCGGCATCCACGTCTCCTTGTTCTTGTTGCGCAGCTTTCGGCGGGCGCGCTGGTTTTCCTCCAGTCGATGCTTTTCAGAGGATGCACCGTCTGCCCGGAGGAGATTCAAACAAGAAGAAGTAGAAGAAATCATTAGAGATGAAAGAAAACATGCGAAAACATTTGAAGAGTATGAATGCAGAAACAAATAAATGCCATTTTCAAAGTTTCTTAAGTCATCATCAAAACAGAGAAAAAGTGAAACTGCACTTGTCACATAATGAGAAATAATTTTTAAAGATGTTTGTTTTTGGATATCTTTACATATTATGTCAACTGATTCTGCCCATTTCAAAATGACTACATTAATTCAACAACACGAAGGAAAAAAACAACAATAAAAGAAGGTAAATTAAGTTCTCTGCTGCACCAGAGATAGACCCTGAAAGACAAAGAATCCATATCTTCAATTCAGTGTTTGATCAAGTCACATATCCAAACACTAACTTCAAAAGCATTCGGTAAACACTAGAGCGCACACACAGCATGCTGATCAAACATTTATTTTCCTCATTTATTCCTCTCTTCTTTTTTTTTTTTCTTTTTTTTTGGGGGGGGGGGGGGAGGGGAAGGAGGGCCTGGCACGCTTATCATGACTGCTAACAAAAGTCATGACTTCTGTGTATCTACCATACACAGAAGAGTTCACCTATTGAGAAAAGATGTCTGAAAAACTTGGCACTGGAGTCAGTACTTTGTACCTAAATCTAAAACAACAATAGCAATGATAATAATGATACTGCCAAATGGATGGTAATCAACAGTTACCCAGTGTGCAATGCTACCGCTTATATTTTCAATTGGTCTTACTATCATGAATTTTACTTAGTTTACTGAAATTTGCTAGATCTATGGCATGCCAAGGTATTGCCTCCTGTATTTCAGATAGAATGTGGTAAAATTTGTATTCTTTTCTTCTTGAAAAAGAATAATACCAGTTTCGCATGCCACCGCTGTGGTTCCCTCTAGCAAATTCCACCTCTCGCAAAATTGTCTGAGCAGTCCCGATTTGCAAAATCATTATGCTTGCAATATCATTGCTTATTACAGAATGCTGCAAACAGTCATCGTACCCACAGGGCACGCATGGCAGCTCGCTCACATGTGCACAATGAATCTGCGCTATTTGCAACCAAGGGTCACTTGTAATCGCCACTGCAAGAATGCAAAAACGATGCTGTACAAGCCGGTGTCTAGCTGCTGCCGTGGTAACAGCAAATTGATGTAGATGGCTTATATGGACTCTGGCCGGATAAACAGAGTAATCTTGTGACCTCGTGACCTCACAATGTACCAGTCTGATCCCATTCCATCACAGCTCAGGCCATTTCGGACCAGTCCAAAGTCCTCCAATTCCTTTAGTCTCCCTTATCTAATCTCACAAAGCACAACACAGCATGAATCTGTCTATTCACTCAAGGTCTCGGATTAAAAAGTAAGACAAAAAACAACCCACTTGATACTGTTACTGTTGCTCTTTGTATTGCCAAATATTCTGCCAAACTGTCTATACATCTTGCATTTCTTTAGCAAAAGAGGAACAATGCTTAATCTTTTTTTTTTTACATTTCAGTGTGGCAACAAAAAGAGATAAGCACATTCGATTCCACGTCAAGGTTCTATTTTTGCTCGCAGAGAGTCCCTGATAGTTGCTAGCATATCAAAGCTACAAACGACGAAGGCAGCTGGCCATTGCGACAGCTAAAACAAGCGATTGAGGTGAAATGTTATGGATGTTATAACTGGAACTGGCTGCCCACTGACATACAGGGGTTGCTTCCGTGGACCCTTGTTATTTTACGGATATCTGCCCTCCAGTTTCCGTGGCCAATGGTCACTGGGCTACACCTAGATTTCACAACATGCAAAGCCCAGAGTACATGAGGCTCCTTTTCAGTCATGTGAGATATCACTCCCTTCTTCTCCCCTCCCTTCCCCTCTTATCACGCGTTCTCCATTTTCTCTCCAATTTTTTATCTACCGCTGCCTATCACCACCTCAGTACACAGTCTGACCAATTCTAGAACTGACGTAAATGTCAGGGCAGTTCTTGCGGGGAAAGGCAGTGGTCCGATTTTTCAGAGATTTATGTCCTGCAAAACAGCATTTCTTCCCCAAACAAATTTGCTAAGACAATCACTACATCACATGTCAAATTTAACCCGCTGAGGACAAGCTGATTTTGCTATAACATGTTTCCAATAGGCATCTGCCAGAGTATACTAGGGACTACTCTTTAATGGGTTAAGATTCATTTGTCTTTTAGTATGATAGTATGGCAATAAAAGTAAACAATACCTGACTAGCTTTACTGTTCTTTTTTTTTTTAGCAAGGGGGGGGGGAGCAAACTTTTGTCAAACCTATGCTTTAAGATTGAAAAGGTCAATCTAGCCCACAGGACATAATGATGACAAGAGAGGGGAAAATAAAATGAAAGTTGTCGGTAGAGAGACGGAATGGTATGACTATTACATTAAGACTTTACATAAAATATAACTCACTTTACAGTATCTCAAAAGCCGGTATTCATCACTTCAAGCTATGAGGAATCAACTGATGTTTGAGACAGACAAATTACATTGCCTGACAAATGATGGTTGGTCCCTACACTAACCAGCAGGTACCATGGATTCATGTTCGCTACCCTAGTGGCCACACTGGATACAAACATGACACCTTGTGCGCATTTAATACCCCAAGCAATTGGTAAATCACTCAACTTTTATTTTACACCTGTTTTTTATCGGGGATACTACGGATACGTAATAGAAACTTGCAGTAACCGATGCTAAATTCATTTTGACGGGTGCCTCTAGTGACCACTGGGGGTACACTGAACTCACCGATATCCCCATTTTCCAGTAGCCTGATGTCCGGCCTCAGTCTGCTGTCTGTGCAGGGCAGTTTGGTCTTTGTACTCTCGTCCAGTTCATTCAGTTTCATGGCGAAGGATGTGAAGGAGTAGTACTGGACGGTCAATGGTTGATTTGAGGCGTGAGAAAAAGAGAATGAAATATGGTAATAGTGTGTGAGACCTCATGATCTTTTATTCTGATTTTTTGTGTGTGTGTGTGTTTGGTTTGCTTGCTCTTGAAATATATTTTTTTGCATAGAAATTTCTTGCCTATTTCGCTACAGTCATGCTTCATTTAGACGGGAATGAGAAAAAAGTAGGCCTATTGTTACAAATCAGCTAAGCAAGAATGCCTTAATATTATAACACGACAAAGATTCACAGCATGGAGTTTTCACGAATTGGCGCCTCCGGCCTTTTTCACGGCATGAGACTTCCACAAATCGCCACTGGCATTCAATGTATTGTGTAGACAGAAGACTTTCATGTGAATTTTACTTTCGTGCATTTTGACTCAAAAGTTTGAAACACAAGTTTCAAGCACAAAGAAATTTCTGGTTTTGCGGTACTTCCTTTTCAGGAAAGCACATTTCACCAAGTATTACACATGGAATAATTAAACAAGGTGTCTCATCTCATTTTTAATTTTCCATAGAAGAAACAGCAAGTGTGCATAAATCTGACTAAAAAAAGAAAAAAAAGGAAAAAAAAAAAAACTCACTTGCGATGAGTCTGCAGGTCGTGGCAGGTTCTGCCATAGAATCTGAGCATCATTGTCCGGATCGTCATGCGGGAGGCTGTCGGCACCGGGTGAAGTCGGTGGACTTTGCTGTGGGGAAGAACGTCGGAGGAAATTACGGGTGAATCCTCGTGACTGCAAAGGTACATATCAAGAGGGCTCCTACTGTGTCAGGAACCAAGGAAGTTGGGTCTTCAAACATTACACAAATGATGTCTAAACACTCACATGTTCAATTAAATCAGTATATTTAATGATGCGCTTTAGAAAGAGAAGTCAGAAACGTATCTCAACTTATAATATTTGTAGGAGGGATACATATGGCATGATAACAGGGTAGTAAGAATGTTTGAAGAACAGAAGGTGAGACTTATCATACAGTCTGGATTTGTTGCAAGAATCCCTTTGTAAATTTAATGGGCAGATGGATATTTCAACCAATATACACACAATTCATTTCACTTTAAATCAATGCTAGTCCATTCAAGTAGAAATGCCTCATATTCAACACACTCACCCCAATTTCCTCAGTTTTGAATTCGGCATTTGGTTTGACCGTTCACACACCAACGTCCAATATTTAGTGCTTATGGCACGCCACAAATGCAAGTGATGTGCACCATAAATACAAAATCATAAAAGGATATTCCACCAAAACTAAAAGAGCAACAGAAATCAAACACAGCTAGTCGGGTGCATAATTTTTGCTCTCTGCGTGCATGCTGCAACATACTATATTCGTACCTGCTCTTCTCTCTATCCTTGCACCCCTTGCACCCCCCCCCCCCCCATCCTGCCCCATCATGGTGAGAAATACTCACCCTCTCTGATGCATGGACTTTCCCTCTTCTCCTCTTCTCCTCCTTCTTCCCTTCCCGGAAGCCGGTCTCCACTGCACAGATGTACTCCGTCCACTTTCCATACAGGTAGCACAGCTTGTTACCCCTGTGACAGGGAGAACGTTAGAGGCCAATGGAATTGCCATTCACAGGGAAACATTACAGTTTAAATGCTCAATTACTTGGAGTTTGAGAAAAGTGTGGATTTCGTGAACATGCATTGCACACTGCTGAAAAACTGTAAACCCCTATTGTAAAGAGCTGTTCAGCAAACCTGATTTGCATTTATTAGAGAGAACTGGCAATTGTAAATGTGATGTGCATTTATGCTTCCCAAGTATACCAAATTTGTGATTTGAAAAAAAAAAAAGAGTACACTTTCGCGCTTTTCAAATTGACATTTTGAAATGGCGCTTATAATCGAAAGTGAGTCGAGACTTGACCGTTTTTTGCCCTAATCACATTTCAAAATGCTCATTAAGGCCCAAAAATTTAGGCACAAAGGCATCCTTTAAGTAAGCAATGCGTCATTGTAGGTTACATGTTCACTGAACGTCGCATGGAATGACGGGTCCATTTTCATTACGTCGAATCTAATAGATTTACAACAAGGTAATAAATGTAGCTGTTTAACCAAAATTTTCGTCCCTGTCTTTATTTGGCACTCACCTCTTGTCTGTGATGTGACCCTCGATTTTGTGCAGGTCGCGGCCGAACCAGCCCGCCGGCTTGAAGTTGAGCGTGCTCTTGTGTCCCGTTTGTGATTGATGATCTCCAGCGTGCCGTACTGCTCTATCCAGAGCCGCCCCACGATGAGATTATGAACACACATTAGGACGTTGTGGAAGGTGTATGATTCCCCGTGCCTGTATAGTGCAAAACAAAATAATAATGAAAACTAGAGATAAGAGCACAGACCTCCACCAAGCATGCAGCTCATTTCCATCACTGATCTTGTTCTTCCTAGAGATATCAGTGATTTCCACTCATACGTATACTTATAGCATGCTGAAAGTGTTCATAGTGTGCTGAAAGTCGCCCAATTTCCCAATATCGAAGCCTTTGTTACGTCATAAACCCTCAGCTGCACGGCACGCCTCACCCCAGCAGAAACTAGAGCACGCACTTTAGTGCGCGCATGCAAACCTCAAATACATGCAGCCTGAACTCCCAAGTTCATTGACCCTACCTGCCAAAATATAAAAAATCCTTCATAAATTCCCCCAAAATTCTCAGATCACCACCAAAAGTTAATCGTTTGTTACTTGTGTCATTCTCAACCTTTCCTGCAAGTTTCATCCCAATCCGTTAACTACGTTTTGAGTTATTTCGCACACGGACAAACTAACTAACTTACTAACGAACACACAAACCAATGGTAACGAAAACATAACCTCCCCCCTTGGCGGAGGTAACAACTGAATAACTTATAAAAAAAAACAATACAGATACATTGAAAGAGACATGGAGACACCAAGAGACAGAGAGAGAGAGAGATAGAGACAGACAAACACATAGAAAAACAACAAGAGATAGATGGGACTGAGAGAGACACACCTATAGAAAAATAAACATTTATATAGAGAGAGCTAGAGATTACATTGTACACTCGGGGTGTCACTGGGCATGCCTAGCAAGCCTTAGCTTCCTCTGTGCTACTTTTGGAGCCGACTTTTGGTTTCAACAAATTCCTGTAATGCTCAGTTTCTAGTTTCATTGTGGAAACCACAAGGCACCTACAGCCTTGACAGATACAGTATATACATATTTCAATTACACTTCAGACACTGGACTCCAAGATATGCAGGATATAGTGGGTATAATGGAATACAGAGAGTGCTGAGGGGACATCATCCATGCATCTCGGGAATACTTACTTCCCAACTATATTAAGCCAAGATAGAGATAGAAAAAAAGACAGAGAGAGAGAGAGAGAGAGAGTACATACAAAAAGAAACGAGGACTTCTCTTTCTTTTTCTTCCTTCTCTCTTCTTGTTATACACATATAAGGGCAATGTTGCCTATGAAAATGACTAACTAGGTGTGTTTTTATTCAATTGGTGATATATGTGTTATGATGTACTTGGTGGGTAAATATAGGTGGGTAGCTGAGCAAATTCTGCTGAAATTTACCCAAGCAACTTGAGAGTTCATCATAGAGATATTCTAGTGGATTTAAATTCCACGAGGGGCATGTATGAGCAGAACAGTGCAGATAGACGATGACATAGCTTTTCCAATGACTAATTGACTGATGGGAGACAGCCACATACATTGTACTTTTACTTTCTGCATATTTCCATGAAAGGTGTAGGACCAACTACTGATTGTTGTGAGATCAAAACAGAAATGCTGAATACTATTCTTTCTCTTTGGCTAAAGCTTACACAGCTTTACAGTATCATTACCCAACTGAATAATCTGTTCAGTAAAGTGAGGTCTTAGTAGGACTGACCATTGGCATGAGATAACTTTTACACGCCACAAGGTCCACTATTGAAATTCTTCCTGAGCAAAAAATTCATTCAATTGCTGATGAGCAAAGGATTGCAAAGATCGCAGCAACAATGTGTGCTAAATTCTTAATCCTAGATAGCTACATGTATTGCTATGGGATTCCAACTGCCATTAAAGCTGCTATTCAAGGAGGCATTCATAGACTACATAAAGAGATCTTTAATAGAAGGTTTAAAGTGATACACGGCAAAACCGGAGTCTGCGCACAAAATATATCAACCACAGGAAATGCATTCATACTGCACAAACATATGAAGACACAGAAACTCGCTGAGGCCATTTTAACCCGTTGAGGACGGGATGATTTTGCTACAGCATGCATTTCCCATACACACTCTCCCGAGTATACTTGGGACTTGCCCTCAACGAGTTAAAATGGACATCAAGCAGATGAAAGGGGGGGGGGGAGAAAACTCACAGTGATTCTTTCACCAACTATTCTACCCCCCCCCCCCCCCCCCCCCCCGCTTTGCACATTAAATACTGCATAAATGTGACATGCCTTTACAAATCATATTATTCCTAGATGTGAATGAATACAGATTAAATCTTAAATCTTTGTTGGTGATAAGCACTTGATAGGGATCAGCCTGTGGGCAGAGCTCAAAGAAGGTTATGATTGAGGGAGAAAGTCATGTTGGGCACAGACATATTTGCACAAAGTCTCAATGGGTGCACCACTAGGACGGCCCACGGTTACTCATTAACCCAGTAATCCAGCACTAATCTGCTGACTAATTTACTCCACAAATAATGTCCATTCTACCCGACAGAAACATTCCAAATGGCAGAAATGATTTCTGGCATTCTCATGTCGGAGCACCCACAAGTCAAGTGTGCATAAAGTTTGGTATGATTATGACAAAGACATTACCCATGAGAATTCAGAGGGTTAAATGGTCCCACATTCAAATTTATAGTTTTGAAGGAACCAAATATGTGATGAAGATTTGGTGACAGACTAATGTGTATCACTGATTTCTCTTCATACCTGACTTCAATTTCCATTTTAAAAAAAAGAAGAAAAGCTGATGTATCCTTCAACGAAAGAAGGGTATCCCTCAACGTAAGAAGGAAAAAAAAACAAACAAATAAACAAACAAACAAACAGATGCCATGAAGGCAGACTAACTTTAGAAGCTCTTTGTCATATGAAGGACTTGTCCTTTATAGGGTACCACCAGGCCAGGACTTTGCTTTGCTACAATGTATATAAATGACAGATATATCACCCATACTTAGATGTATCACAAATATTGCCATTTAATAAAAAATCGTGCCACCTGCACAGAAGGACATTTGTGCAATCTTATCCAAATTGACACTCTTCAAAGATTCATCATTCGATGCAATCGATGTACCAAAGGAAACATAAAACGATACGTAGCAAAATGTATTGCTGTGTGCCTAAAAAGTGCCTAAAAATAATAAAATAAAATTTTGTGAATTTTGGCTCTCGCAAAATTCACAAAATTCAAGTGCATTACCAAATTTCTAGTTTTACAGTATTTTAGTGGCATTTGTGTTTAAAGCAAAAATAGATGAACAAAAATCTTCCTTAACCTGGCTGTCCCTTTAAATTCAACAAATCTAGTCCTTACTGAAACGCATTTTCCATATCGAAGTAAAAAGGCCTAAACTACTGTTTGCATGGAATCAACATGGAACCATGTTTACATGTTTTCCCTTCTTTCAATATTATATTCTTTAATACAGTAGTTAGTTATGTTTCTTCATTGCCACTGGACAATTGTAATTAATTTCTTCAAGAAGGCATTCCTTGTACTAGCTTAATTTTACACATCTTTCATAACCAGCCAGATGGACATGGAAGCTCATACTGTTTAATAGATTTTGTCAAGATTCCTCATGAGCTTACTTCCAAACAACAAAAATGCTGTGCAATAATAAACAGAGCATGTCCAACTGTAGCCTTCTAAAAAACAGAGAATATTCATTATGCATAGATTCTATAAAATCACCACTGGGAAATGGCCATTATTATTACTCTCTTTTTTTCTTTTGTAACAACACGCATCAGTAGTGGTAAACAATTCCAGCCGCCAATAATGATCAAACCACCAGATAAACAAGAATCCAGACATTTAAAGATGATTTAGATGACAAAATTCAAACAGATGGGAGCCCTCCAGAAATTTGTTTACGACTGTGCATTTCTATAATTGTAGCTATTAAAGCATACCAGAGCGAGCATCGAATAGGACAGAGTTAAAACACACACACATACACACTGTTGACAAAAAACCCACCCCTCTAAATCCACCACTAATATTGATTTACTGCCTGGCTGATATGCTAGGGCTGGGATGGGATACATACTGTAGCACCCCTCACAAGCCAAAATCTGTGTATATGTTGATTTATGACTGGAGAACCAGCATACACGCATAGTTTATTATGAGGACACCTAAAAGAGTCTTTCAGCCCTGGTTTGCCCCCTCATGCTCTTTAACCCTTCGGTGAGGGTGTTTACTTATAGCACACAAATCCTCTATGCACTTTGTCTCGCTTGCTACGTTTCATAGCACTCAAACTCCAAACAACACCAATGTTGTATTCCCACACGCCAAAAGTCAACATTCATAGATTCCACATTCTTGGGGGGAACATTTTTATGCCATTTGTTTGCTTTATTTTGTGCATTTTCCCGTTCGACCCCACCCCCTTCCCCCCCCCAAAAAAAAAAAAAAAAAAAAAAAAAAATTCCATCTTCTGTCAATGATGACGAAGCATATTCACAAGTCCATGTAGAAATTTTGTATAAGGGGATCTCTAGATGTAAACTCCAAGACCAAGTTTAGGGAAGGGCAACCTCACTACTGCCATGTAATACCATAAAAACAAGGAAAAGTAGAAATTACGCGGTGCGTAAAATACGTCCCCGCCGGAAGTAGCATTTAGTAGCAAAATGTACAATATAGGTAAAAAGATCAAGGTCAAAGGTGAAAGAAGTCAAGGGTCAAAATTCTATGTAGAAGTTTTGAAGCCCTCACCTAGTGCCATCACATAAAGCAAACGGAATCGAAATCGGGTTAGAAATGGCGAAGGAGTAGCATTTTGTAGCCAATGTACAATATAGGTAAAAAAAATCAAGGTCAAAGGTCAAAGAAGTCAAAGGTCAAAATTCTGTGTAGAAGTTTTGAAGCCCTCACCTAGTGCCATCACATAAAGCAAACGGAATTGAAATCGGGTTAGAAATGGCGAAGGAGTAGCATTTGGTAGCAAAATGTACAATACAGGTCAAAAATCAAGGTCAAAGGTCAAAGAAGTCAAAGGTCAAAATTCTGTGTGAAATTTTGAAGCCCTCACTTAGTGCCATCACTTAAAGCAAACGGAATTGAAATTGGGTAACAAATGGCAAAGGAGTAGCATTTTGTAGCAAAATGTAAAATATAGGTCAAAAATCAAGGTCAAAGGTCAAAGAAGTCAAAGGTCAAAATTCTGTGTAGAAGTTTTGAAGCCCTCACCTAGTGCCATCACATAAAGCAAACGGAATCGAAATTGGTTTAGAAATGGCGAAGGAGTAGCATTTTGTAGGCAATGTACAATATAGGTCAAAAATCAAGGTCAAAGGTCAAAGAAGTCAAAGGTCAAAATTCTGTGTAGAAGTTTTGAAGCCCTCACCTAGTGCCATCATATAAAGCAAACGGAATTAAAATCGGGTTAGAAATGGCGAAGGAGTAGCATTTTGAAGCAAAATGTACAATATAGGTCAAAGGTCAAGGTCAAAGGTCACAACTGAAATTCTGTATAGAAGTTTCAAAGCTCCCATGTAGTGCTATCATATAAAGCAAACAGAATCAAAATCGGGTTAGAAATGGCGAAGGAGTAGCATTTTGAACATTTTGATCACACACGGACGCACGGACAGACGGACACACGGACACACGGACACACAGACACACACACGTACGGAGCCCGTTTCATAGTCCCCTGCTCGAACTCGTTCGGCGGGGACAATTATATAATTTCTGTATCTTCACAGGTCATACCAAGGAGGTAATAGGCTTGCCTGCAATGTATGGCAGTACCTCCTTGATCATTACGGATCAATATGGTTGGTAGATAGGCTCTGCACACAAACACAAACCAATGCCAATTTTTCCTTCCATTTCATGGTCCTGAGGAACACTGGAATAGTCTATTATAATTGGTGGCTTCATAACTTTGACAAGCAGCATAGCACTCTGAGACCAGGACTGCCAACACACACACAAACAAACAAACAAACAAACGAGGGTGAGCAATTCCAAAAATTGGTTAGGGAGATACTCGAGTATTACACTGTGTTCATACATTTCAATCTATGGGCAAAACATGATACCTAAATCAGGGAGGAATTCATGGATTATATTCGATTGTAAGGATATAAAGAGGAATTTCAGTTTTCAGAGACACTCCCGCAAAATTGGGTGACTTTGTAGCACTGGAGACCCTCCATTAAAGGACTAGTTCACCTTCATAAACATAAGGATTGAGAGAATGCAACAATGTTAGTAGAACACATCAGTGAAAGTTTGAGGAAAATTGGACAATCGATGCAAAAGTTATGAATTTTTAAAATTTTTGTGTTGGAACCGCTGGATGAGGAGACTACTACAGCTTGTGAGTCATATGCGTACAACAGTATAAAGAAAATATAAAGAAAATTCAACATATTTTCACTTTTTTCACATAATAAAAGAGCACTTGACTTGGCTCTTTCTAGAGGCAGGGGGAATAATATTACCCATAACATTTGTCGGTAACGAGTCGGGGGAATGTGAACTTTTTTCATAAGATGAAATTTTGTGAAATTCTCTTTATATTTTCCTTATATTGTTGTACGCATGTGACATCTAAGTTATTCACACACTGCAGTAGTCTTCTCATCCAGCGGTTACTGCACAAAAACTTCAAAAATTCATAACTTTTGAATGGATTGTCCGATTTTCCTCAAACTTTCAATGATGTGTTCTACTAATATTGCTACATTCTCTCAATCCTTATGTATATGAAGGTGAACTTGTCCTTTAATCAATCTTTTACAGGAAGGTAGGAATATATGGATAATTCTAGCGTCGCATTGTTTTTGATATCGCAACTAATTGACTAATTGCCTGCCTGTCTGGCGATCGGGAGGTCGTAGGTTTGAATCCTGCCCGAGTATGTATGCCCATGATTTCTTTTATCAAGATGGCTTCTACTTAACACTGATTAATTTGGAGCGTATTTACGTTGATGTTTAAGGCAATTTGTCTATCAGTTTCAATAAGAATATGATTGCTGACAAATCTCTATCTTTTTCCTTCTTCCTTCATAAAATTAAACGAAGCTAAATTCAGACATAACAATGTCATGACAGCAAAAATTTAGGACAGCTCTCACGTCTAAAGCCTGTGAAGCTACCAGCAAGTTGCAACCCAGTATAAGCAATGCGCGTCAAAAAGAAGGTCCGGATTTTAATGGGGGAGATCTATATCTCAGGCAGCACAGACAGATGTGACAAAGCCAGACGGAACGACTATTAAAGAACGGTACCAGCATATTCTACTCAGCAGCCAATAGCACAGCAGCGAGCTGTGCCAACAGAAAGCACTGCGTCGAGACAAGATAGCGGATGGTGTGTGACATAAAAACAGAAGAGGGAAAGAACTCTAAAGGGTAGTCAACCTCATAGGTATGCCAGTCAACCTGGTTTGAGGGGTAGACAGCCTATTTGCAACCTTAAAGGCGAACGCCGGATGATATTCAGATTTTTGTGTTTGCACAACTACAAATTGGTTATATTGGGTACAGAGTTTCAGAATTTATGGCGATTTGGATGAGGAATAAGAATGTTTTCAAAATTTGTAACAGATCACAATGATATGGCAGCTTCACCATGAGAATGCATGAGAAGGGGGCTCAAGGAAGCAGAATAAAAGACGAAAGCATGCATGAATTCTACACAGGTGAAGTTGATAGGCAAGTGGTACCGGTATTGCAATAGAATTACACTTGTATAACATTGGAATATATGTGAGTCTCCTACATCATCATACTTGTTCACTGTATTAAAAAAAGAATTGTTTGAGGTTTTTAAGAGTATTGGTTTATCGGCTCAAGGACCACAATGAATTCCACACATCTATACATGGCACTATCAGTTTATGTAAGGCTACTACATGATGTGAAATTATGAAAATCATTTGGAGTTCCCCTTTAAAGTGTAGTCGGCCTCACAAGCATGCCAGTCAACGTTATTTGCACCCTCTATGATATAGAGTTCAATGTGGGAGGAAGAAAGGCTGGAGACTTTTTGATTCAAACAACAACAAATGGGCACAGAATAGGATTTACACCTGTACACATCATTGGACCATCCTGGACTCCGCCTACAGTACACATACATTCTGGAGACAGTTTGAATGGTGTGAGGAATGGATATTTGTGCTGCCATCTATTAAGCTGCAGTGTATTCATGTAAATCATCATTAGAAAAGATATGATAAATAAAACATATATGGTGATATATGAATAGATAAAAACAATAAAAAGTTGAGCTTCACAGAAAAAAATTAAATAATCCCACATTTGATGAAATTGGACAGGAACCTTTAAAAAAAGCCCCACTTGAAATGAATTGGAAAAAATGACATGACAATTACACTTTTTTAATGCTTCGGTTATGACTAGTTCTGAAACTGTTGTCACACTCAATAAAAGCCCAATAAGAAGTCTAAATACTGCACAAGACTTGCTCAAAGATACTGGTAGGAGGTTTTCTGTTTTTGCAGGGCATGTTAAGGACATCTTGGAGGAAACCACGTGTCTGGAGATCTCTTCATACACCTGAGTGAAGTGAACACCGCGCTTAAGTTTTACTTCATTTAGTTTTGTCTTGATTCACATGACCCTCTCTGTGCCAGGGACTTTGGACAGCTTGTACAATGCTATGGAGTTTTCTGTGCCAATCGGCAATCACAGCACATAAAGGATTATGCAGCAGGCAATCCCTTCAACAAAATGAAGACGACTTTACAAGATAGATAATCTTCTTTCCAGACCATTTGCCGATTTCTTACACCTGTCAAAATTATTTCACATCCCTTCTCCAACTTAGCACAAGTTTCCTGCTACACACAGGAAATGGACTTCATAGCTCTTGGTCACTCCACACAGTCCAAAATAAGAATACAGCCTTATACTGTAATGTTGCCATCATTCCTTTCCCATGAAGTTTGTTGCACTTTCTATCTCAATCCTCATGGAATCACAACATGGATATGGTGCTGCTGGCTTCAGATACAACTGGTTACAAAAATCTATGAAATCATGGCCCAATATTACGAGGAGTCAGCTTGTACAAGTTTGGTAGAGGAATGCATTTTCCCATAAGCCCCAGGCTTCAGTGAACATTGGACACTCTGATCATTGTGATCTGGTAAGGGCCTGAAAAATTTGAATCAACATAATAAAGGCAGGGGCAACTATCTATGATGGCAAACCTGCAGTTGTGGGAGGAATTTGTAGAGTAGACATGGGAGGAGTTTGCAGAGTAGTTGTGGGAGGAGTTTGCAAAGTGGATGATAAAGTGGGAGAGAGTTTGCATGAGTAGATGTGGGAGGAGTTTAAAGTTGTGGGAGGAGTTTGCAGAGTAGTAGTGGGAAGAGTTTACAGAGTAGTTGTGGGAGGAGTTTACAGAGTAGTTGTGGGAGGTTTGCAAAGGAGATACTAAAGTGGGAGAGGAGTTTGTCAAGTAGATGTGGGAGGAGTTTAAAGTTGTGCGAAGAGTTTGCAGAGTAGTAGTGGGAGGAGTTTGCAAAGTAGTTGTGCGAGGAGTTTGCAGAAGAGTTGTGGGAGGAATTTTACAGAGCAGTTGCGGGAGGAGTTTGCAGAGCAGTTGCTTGAGGAGTTTACAGGGTACATGCAGGAGTTCTAGGAGGAGTTTGCAAAGAAGCTACACGTGGAGTTTTGTACAGAGTTAAAGGTAGACCTTGCAAAGTAGTCGTGGGTGGAGTTTACAAAATAGATGTAGGTGCCCCACATAGTTATGGGACGAGCGTGGCTAAGTATATGGTACATGGGTGAGGGGGAGGGGGGAATCAGGCGGCCAACACCGGTGGCTGCCCAACTTACTTTGGAAGTTTGATTGTGACCACGCCTTTCGGCTGCACCTCCATGCTCTTGCCCCAGAACTTCAGCTTGGGGTGGACGGCCCCGTGGAACTCAAAGTGGGGCGAGGTGGCGTGGAAGGCACTGACCGGTGGGTGGTGCGAGACCTGCTCAAGCAGTATCCTCGTGTCAATGTCATCCCTGTAGACCACATTAGAATCGCACGAAATTAAAATGAGCAACGGGTGAATGGGTAAAAAGAATTGACTCTGATGTATCATCAGAGAGCAAGTATACCACACAGATCAATCACAAGATGATCCAACAATTAATGCATAGATAGACTAGAAAAGCACTCTGAGAGCGCAGACCTCCGCCAAGCATGCAGCTCATTTCCACCACTGATCTTGTTCTTCCATAGAGATATCAGTGATTTCCACCCTAATGTACTTATAGCATTGTGTGCTGAAAGTCGCCCGATTTCCTGATATAGAAGCCTTTGTTACGTCATAAACCCTCAGCTGCACGGCGCGCCTCGCCCTAGCAGAAACTAGAGCACGCAAACCTCGAATACGCGCAGCCTGAACTCCCAAGTTCATTGACCCTACCTGCCAAAATATAAAAAATCCTTCATAAATTCCCCCCAAATTCTCGGATCACTACCAAAAGTTAATCGTTTGTTACTTGTGTCATTCTCAACCTTTCCTGCAAGTTTCATCCCAATCCGTTAACTACTTTTTGAGTTATTTTGCACACGGACAAACTAACTAACTAACGAACAAACAAACGGTAATGAAAACATAACCTCCCCCCTCGGCGGAGGTAATAAATGGAAATTGCACAGCACAAGTAGAGGGGGGTTCCTACAAGTAAAGAGAGCAATGGCCAAGCCATAATACACACACTGCGTCCAATATAATGCATATCATGTCATACCAGTGGTATGGCAACAGAAGTCTTATGCACATAGAGATATCTAGAGGAACATACCTACTGTGTAGATCAATATATCAACATGCTTGGACAGAATTTGCAATGATGAATACACATTATAGACGCAATAGATACAGACATTGACAATATAATAAACATGTTTTAATAGGAAGCAATCTACAACAGAAAACTAGTAGACTGTGCTACATAAACAGGGGTCGCACTTAACTTTTTTTTTAACTAGCCAGGCGGACTACTTAGAATCAATTTTGACACTGAAGCAATATTTTGGCTAGCCAGACGGACTAGTAACTTCAGAATTTTATGATTTTTAGCTAGTCCGACGTGATTTTGGGTGGCCAATGGCCAGCGGACCATTGCCAATTTCGAACCCTGATAAACCATAGGTATGCTCTGCTACAATTTATAAAAGGGTTCTCTTTAATAGCAAATAAGCCACATCTGAACTCATCTATCATAACTGCCATTCTAATTTCTTCCTTTTCTTTTAAAACAAAAACTTCTCAAGAGACTACAAGAAGGGCATACAGTGAGTTATTACCTTTAAAATTCTGAATATCTGACACAAAATTTGAGCTCGAGTTCATTGCATGCATAGATTGAAAAGGGTCAATCACGTCCCATAATTAGTGACATCAGAACAAGTGGAGGTGACTTCTGCATTTTATGTGAAAAGCAATGAGAGAAAAAAAAAATTGACATAGAGCAGTATCTCACCTTTGTAATTCATATGTTTCTCCTAGCAGTGGGTTGAAGGGCTTGCCGAATCTATCTACATTTGACGCTGATGCTGACACAACAAACGCCGTAACCAACTGCAAGTGAAAGATCAAAATCACAAGAAAGCCTGATATTAAAAACATGAAGAAAACAATATTATTATGCTCCTACAAAAAAAAAAAATCCTCTTTTTTTTCCTTTTGATTTAATAGTCTCATGAAAGGCTTCAAACAAATCATGACGACATAGCTTTCAAATCCACAGATTTCTGAGGAAATCTTTTCAGCCTTAATTCCTCCAAAGAAGATGGAGACACATATCACATTATTGCTACAGCTTGTATCTATATCATGTAATAATTTTACAGTTCTGACTTGGGAGGAATGCCTCATGCTATGCTAAAATAACATTATATGCGTCAGTGATCATGCGCAAAATTTGAAGGGATACACTTGTACATCGTGGGAGATACTGGATATAAAGGAACTAAAACATGATTCCACAGCAATATCATCTGGTTCAGTTCAGTTCATGCTTAAAGGGATAGTACAGTATTGGTAGAGATGAAAATTTGGCTTTTAGATTTTTGCAAGATACCAAGAATAGTGCAGAGCATACCATTTTAAGAGGAATTCAAAGTTTATTTGATGAAAATCGGGTTTGGAATGACTGAAACATCCAAAAACAAAGTAAAACAAAGCGATAGTGATAAAGTGTGGGTCCCACACTTTGGTAGAATTACTCTATTTTGGATATCTCAGCCATTTCAAAACCAATTTTCATCAAATTAACGCTGAATTCCTCATAGAATTACATGCTCTTTCATATTTTATAAGAGGTTTCTCATTATCTCACCAAAAAATGTTAGAAACCTGAAATTAGGTCTCAACCAAAACTATACAATCCCTTTAAAAAGTGCTCACGTTTTGTCAGCATCTCTGAGACATGATGTCAGATTTGACAATGAGAAAACTCCGGCTACAATGTGTGTTGTAAAATCATTATGCCTAGGTGTCCACTTTCATTCGACATCATGGGTAATCTGAAGCGCTTCATGGCATAAATGCACACACGCACACACATGTACACTCACACACCCCACACACATATACACATCTTTTTATGAATTCCTTTATTCACCAATAAGGAAGCAACACATTTTGCTATGCCATTGAGGTTCAGGTAGAATTTCAAGATACAGTTTTAGGATTAATTTTCAAAAGAAAGAAACAGAGAGAGATAAGTAAAAAGAGAAGAAAAGAGAGCATTAGGAAAAATAAAACTAAAACATTTTCATTCATAATGACATGAGGATCTGGAAATCTATCAGTTGATTATCAGCCATGACCATACATTGTACTGGCTCAATGCAGTGCTTGGCCACATATACTTGTACACAGGTCTGTAAGATCAAAATAAATACTTGACATTCTTCTTTCAGTTTTCAACTTTGATATTCATATTCACATATCGCAGTGATGTAACTGCAGTTTTCAACTTTGATATCACAATATTTGCCCTCTATCAAACCAGATAAATGCACTATCTGTACTTGAACAAGCTTGGGAGATCGCAGAGAAGCAGGATAGAGTACTGTAGTGTAAACCATTCTACGCTAAGTCACATGACACAGTCAATCATATATATTCAGGACATGTATCTCAATGGTACTTGAACTAATTGACTTTGGACAGCGACTATCCTTTTGCCCTTCAGATATCAGCTTTTGCACTTTTGACACACTCAGAAGTCCAATAAATTGTGTTATTAAGATTATTTACATGAGAAAGTCTTAGAAGGGACTGACCTAGGTATTACAAAAGTGAAAAATTCACTGTAGGCTCAAGGTCACTCGATTATTTGTTTGTTTTTTTCTTCTTCTTTTCAGTGTAATCATACCAAGAGGCATAAACACACACACAAACACTGATAAGAAAAAACAACAACAAAAACACTACAGATGACTAATAGCCCTGAAATATGTCTTGTGTAACCGAAATACATGTTGATGCATTGCTTTAAATAATCTCTATAGGGACAGTTTCACCTGTAACTATGCAGTGCTGTATTTCAGTAACAAGGTACAATATGATTTACCCTAGTGTATATCCTCCACCCCAAAAAAAGAAAAGAAAAGATAAATATGTAAAAGCCTACTTATGTTCCATCTGTGTGGATGCAGAGAGGTTTAATATCAAAAGGTGTTTATATACAGTAGGTATAACTTTACTGCTGGAAAAAAATTTACCTTCATCTGTTAATTTCTGCTGCTGTCTCTTGTTATTTCTATAATTTACTATCATTGTGTCTTTATGTGTATGTGTACGTGCATGGGGGGGGGGGGGGGGTAAGGGATTTACCCAATTTTTTTAATTTATGCAAATCGGGTGACTTTACCGAGAACAGATCTTACATGCTTCATGCACTACGGTACCACTATGTGCGGGGGCCCTGTCTGGCAAGGTCCTGAATGTAAACCCTACAGCCCAGTGCACGTGTTGTGTAGGCCCCACCATTGTGTCGGCCCCACCATTGTGTCCTCAGGTCGTGATGTAACACTGGGCTTGTCCACCGCTAAAACCGCTATTCATGCACCCACTTTATTGGAGCGGTACACACCCACGGACAGGGATATGGGGGGGGGGGCAGAAATGCAGTCAAGGAAACTATGGGGACAAAAGACAGATGGGCCAACTCATTGTTTGACTTGGAAACTTGTTGGTGCTCTACAGGTCAAGGATTAGTCTCGTTTCAAGACAATGTTCCCCAGACACACACACACACCGAAAGGAGTTGTCTGCTGGTACAACATCAGTGTAGTTCTGAAGGGGTAAATGACGTGGGAGTTTTTACTGGAGGCTTGTTCCTACACAGAGGTCATGGATTAGCCTCGCTCTGCGGCAATGTCGCGAGTACCAGACTCATTCATGTATTGTACACCAAGTATTCTTAATGACAGTGTGGGAGTTTTGTTGGAATGCACGGGGGAAAGGGATTTATTATTCACGGCAAACATCTTTTCCATGATCCGTTCTGTGCTGGAATCGCAAGACGAGGTGTGGGTAGATGGTAAAGAAAAAAAAGATTGCAGGGCAATGAGAATACAAAGCTCAAATGCTGCCTTAGGAGGGTTATATAGTTTTGCAGCACAAGATCCTGTCAAGATTACCTCTCCCGCAATGGCAAAACTTTGCTAGTTATATCAAAATAAGGACAAAGATCAAGCCATTCATTTAGAGAGAACCTCCATAAATGCTATGCTTAATGTTTTAGACAGATGTAACGCAGAACAAAATTATGAAAGGATAAACCATCAATTAATGTGATTCATAGCTAGGCAAGTACAATTGTATATCATGATCAGAATAGTGGGGGGGGGGGCACCTTCCATGAATGCCATTAACCCTTTAACAACTAAAGATTCTGTACATAATGGCTTATTGCTCCCCAGAAGGTTGTATAGCAATATCAATTTCAGTAATTTTCCAATATATGTAAAATACACTGTAGCTCACTGCATGTTTATTTTTCAGTTATGTATATCAGAAAGCCTATTAAGACTTTACTAAGAGAATTGTGTGTCAAAGAAGTAATTCTGACATACTTTTGTTGACCTTTAACCCCTTATGAATTACATAATTATTTATTCTATAAGAAAACAATAGAAATGGTAAAGCATGACACTATAAAAAAAAAAAAAAATGGGGCAGTTTGGGGCGTTTTAGGGAGTAATAAGACGGGCGGTTTCTGGTGGTTCAGTTACTAACGGGTTAATCAAAATGTTTAATAGCAAACATCCTCCAGGTGGGAGGAAGTCTACTTCCTCAAGAACAAACCATTTTCTAGCATTTATATTTGTTTTCTGTGCACAAATGCGAAATTCAAGCCGCACGACATTCAAGCCACATGACCAAGACAGGATCTACATTTCATGCCCCAACAGAATGACCTACTCACATTGATTTGAATCAATCTACATAATACAGTAGTCTCTGCTTAAACAGGTACTGCTTTTAAAATCAGGTACTCCGCTTAATTGAAATAAAAAGTGAACACGCACTTCCAATGCGAGTTACTGTATATTTACCAGAAGATTGAGTAGGCATTTTGGTTAAATGAGTACATGGTAAAAAAAATTTCCAAACTTAGCCCCATGTCTTTCCGTTCCTTCCTTGCTGAAAATCTTTGAAATGTGTGTAGAAGAACATAAATTCTGAAGAAATTGTGAGGTGCCAAGAAGTGATAGAATGCTACGGTTTATGTTTTAACTTTGAATGTGCAGTGAACGATCAATTCGCCGTATCGATTCAAAGACAAGGTGTTGTGTGGATGTGCATCTACAAGCTTAGGCAAAAAAAAAATTGTTGTATTGGCGTAACCCGCCCGACCCTAAAAATTCCGCCGACCCCATGTTTTTTATTATTTTTTTTTGCTATCAATATCAAATATCTTGTTGATTGCGATCGCAATCGCACAAACCCGGAAGTGGAAACGGCTCTGGGGATATCGGATGTACGAGGGAGAGATCTAGCGCCTCGCATAAGCCTCGCTTGATCAGTACGTCATCTGTTTCCTACACGGACGCGTACTCTAACAAGATTTATTCAGTGTATACTCAGCATTCAGACTGCGATGTATTGTGCACAGTTTTGCCATAGGTTTCTTGTGTGGAGAACTTACACGAATCTGTATATGTAGGACTGTAATAGAGATCGCCGTGTGCGATGAAAAGATCGTACATATGGGTCAATTTGCATCTACCTTATCTAAGTCAAAATAGTAAAATATGAAGTGAAAACATTCAGGATAGGGATTTCAAGATCTTTAAATTCTGTGAAGGGGTATAATTCCAGTAATATTGGCCTCATAAATGATTTGTAGAATAGATGAACACAGCACATTTGGTGCAGCAGTTGTAACTGTTTACTGAGCTGAGCACGAGTTTTACACGTAAAATGCAGGTAGTAAAAAAATAAAAAATATAAAAATATAAAAATCTGCCCGACCGACCCTGTTTGAAAATCTCATGTTATGCCGATACAACCTTTTTTTTTGGGGGGGGGGGGGGGCCTTATCTTCAATGTTAAAAAATTCACAGTTTCTAAAAATTGTGTGAAGGTAACTCGGGTTGTACTTGTGTGTTCATGCGTGCAGCTCGATGGGCACATGTAATTCCCAAATTGGGAAGATTTCTCCATTATCTTGTCAAGATATCAAGAGATATCAGAGTTTTCACGGAGCCTCCAGTAGAATCAGGGAAGCCTACAGCTCTACACTGCACTAATAAATCATTGCAGTTTATGCCTCTTTACAGAAAGGATGTTAAATTCTCTCAGCTTTGTCACTGTGCAAAAGTAAGACTTAGGCTGCATTTATCATCTTTCCCATGTTTGAAACATCTTTTAATACCCACTATCAAAAAGAGTTTGCAAATGCCTATTAAAAGTTCAGGTCGCGTTTCTCAAGTTGTTGCGTTATCACCTCTAGAGTGAGTCAAGTGGGAGGTCTTGCCACTGCGCAACTCCATTGCATACTTTGACCTGAGGAGCGGAGATGTGAAGTTGGCAGTGGTTGGCAATGGCAGATCCAAGCTTTAAACACGTTTAAAACTGACTTTGCATTGATCATCTCCACAGAAACGTGTTTCTGTTTCAAACATGTTTGCAATCACACTTCCTTTGGCGTTTCAGAAACATGTTTTCTAACCCCATATAAATCGAAAAAGCTTTGCACTTTAAATACCATCTGCCAAAATCTCCCTGAAAGTTGTTTGGAAACCTTAATTCTGTGCCAGAAGTGAGTTGATAAAGCACCCATCATCACACATGATAGCCTCTCATTGCTCTCATGTATATACTTCACTGCAACAAAAAATATTCATACATCACTGACTGCCACTTGCAAAACATGGCACCACTGCCAGCAAATCTTTTGTCGTTCTTGATGTTGTTTTGTCGCCGACTATGACAATGGATTTTCTATTTGTTCGTTTTTTTGGTTGTTGTTTTTATGTTCAATACTTGATGAGACTGTACTTGCTAGAAAAAGGAAAACTTGTACATTAGAAGATAATGAAGTACTACTTCGCTAGCACATCACTTTCAAAGCTCCTACCTATAGAAAAAGCAGTCAAGGCTAATTTGCTGTTTGTTTGTGTTTTTTCTATCAAAACTTGAAATCAGATTGCTCCCTTTTCAAGAAAAATGAACCCCAAATATCTATGCACATTGAATCTACATGCAGAAATGTTATCAGAACATATCAGTGAAGTTTGAGCAAAATCAGGAAAATACAGAAAATTCAACAGATTTGAAGCTTTCTCGCACAATGACAGAGCATTTGACTTTTATACCTCTTTCAGAAAGCAGGGGGAATATAACCCTTAACATCCGTAACAAGTTGATGGAATGTGTACTTTTCATGAAAAATGAAGTTTTGTGGAATTATACTCATATCTTCTTTATACTGTTGTCCAAAATGACATTATGAACTGTAGGAGGCTTCTTTAATATCTAGCAATGATGGCACCAAAACTTTAAAAATTCATCATTTTTTAAGGGAAGGGATATTTATTCTCACTAGCGTTCTACCGCAGGAGGACGCATGGAACGCTCGAGGACGATTTTACGCGTATATAGGCGCATCTGACATGATGTGCGCGCTGGTGATTTTTTTCTGTAAGAGAGAAATCGTCCTACCGCGGTAGGACGACTGGCGTCCCTCCGCGTTCTACCGCCACATACAAACTCTGTACTAGTATTGGTCACGTCTCATGCTTTGTGCATGTGTGCGGGAGGCGCCCGGTTTGGTCGTACGCCGTGTGATCCCAATCAACAGAAGAGAGAATTCGAGCAGCAACGCAACCAACGAGAGCCAGAAGCTGGGTGTACTACGATGCGTATGGCGATTTTTATAACGTAAAGACTAGAATTACACGGCTCGAAATCGTTTGTGGGCCGTATAGATGCCAGTTTAATCACAAATGAGGTGGAAAATTATCGTCGAGCAACCTTCAAGCTGAGACACTATTCTATCGGGATCACTCAAAAAATAAAGTGTAGGCCTAGGCCCTAATTTACATTCAAGGATGAAGTGATTATGATTATATAAAGTAGGTCTACTACACTACTAGACCTAGTAGTACCTGAATCCTGATTTAACGACAGTGAAATGAGCTATATAATGTGACATGACAATTCGCGAGTCTTGTGTTGATATAAATGAACGAAATCACTGAAAAAAAATCTACACTGACTCCTAGGGACCTAGTATCCTTTGTCAGGCAATTGAATAGCGAGAGTGCAACGTTTGACATGTTAAAATGCCAATGGGAAAAGTGATCTTCAAATATCGAAGCTACTTTGTTAAGAAGAAAAAAAAAAACCCGACAAAACAAAACACAAGTCACAAAAAGGACATCGTGAAGCTGCATTTTGACAACTGTTATGATTATTTACATACGGCATTAGACAGAAAGATCCGTCTGTCCGGAGGACTCTTTTGTATTTTGCCATTAACGCCGTCCTCCGTAGACAGAGGGGATCGGTGAAGCCAGACGCAGTCTCCGCGGAACATTCCCCGACGGACAGATACAGACCGATCTTTCGGTCAAATACGGCATGTGCCACGGTCACACACCTTGCTTAGACTCGCCTTTAGACGTAAATTTTGGTGGATGAATTTCACTTCTGTTCTGATGAACGAATGTAATATGTCTTTCTTTTTATAGTTGGTAGATTGTATTTTGTACATTGTTATTACAGCTTGATCGTCACATTGACATTATTTTACCGACACGGCAGTTCTTTTCACTGTCGGGATACTGTTTTACGGAAATTAGTTCTTAATCTGGTATATAATGGTACATACACCTACAGAATATTTACCACGCCTCGACGGGCAACTCATTCCGTGTGTAAGTATAAAGGACGCCCAAGGTTGTATTAAACGATGTGCAATTTCGTTCCTGATCTCCCTATCATTACAGTACAGGAGTATCGGCTGGTGCTAAAATACCGTTGCAATCCCAAGAAAACCGCTGGATTTTACGTTTAATTGGTTAGGCTTTTAGGGGAGATTGCCTGTACATACCACTTTGGAAGACAGGAAAGCAAATTCTTCTCAAATCAGTAGTAACCTGTGATATATTCCCAACAATTCCATTTCAAACACGCTGTTGTTTTCCCTGCAGGCTATTAACAGCATATATTATAACAATATGAAGAGAAACGCGTACACTAACACACTAGTTGATGAGAACAACTGTAATCAAGTCAGTCTGCAAGAATCTGTGAACAGTCTATTGCAGAAGAAGTCTACTCAGTATGTGTCCAATGCGAGGTGCGCAATAACCACGTGCTGTCATTCAACATGTGCGTGCCTGGGAAGAACGCAACTTTCATGTTCAGCTCTCACGGCACGGTGTCATGTAAGATGTTCTTTGAGTGGTGGGAGACCGACGTGCAATCAACAGGTTACGACGCGAAATGTTCAGTTGTTTTCTTCTCTATTTTTTATTATTTTTTTTTTTGAGAAGCACAGCGGGTGTTTTCAAACACACTATGTTAGGTTGGTTTTCGAGGGGTGGGGGTGGTGGAGGGGAGGCGTAGTACAAGACTTTGAGCAAGGAGATGCTACATCTTTCAGTTTTTTTCTCGGGATCCGCAGATTGCTGTAATTATAATTATGGGATATTACACGATGAGAGTTGAATTAAAACACGCAAGTAAACATATGCCCACATACACGCACTGACATAAACACGATATAGTTTTGACGAAATGAAATATACTGGTGATCTGTAATTTTCTTAAAATTCAATGATAAAAAAAATCCTTCCATCTGCCACGTTTCCCTCTCTTCTACATCGCCATTAGGATCAAATTTCAGGATCAAATTTGATCATTTCTTTTTCTGTTGTAATTGTCAAATACTAGTACATGTACATGTATTGCTCTTTATGATAAACTAACTTACAACTTGGATGGAATTGCCGAATAACCAACCGTTTGACCTTTTTTATTTTCGGTTAAATTACGAATGCTATTACCAGCAAAGAATAAGGGGAAAAAAACATTGACGACAGTAAAATAAAAGCGAAGAGCTGATTGTGCATATGCAGTCTCTTCGGATAGAAGAAACTTGACCCCCCCCCCCCCCCACACACACACACACACACACACACACACACACACACACACACACACACTTGTGGGCATTTCCACAAAAACAGTTGCCAGACTCCAGGAGCTAGACGAAAGAATGCGCGCACTTCTGGTAATAAACAGCGTATTACATAGCCTGGAAATATCGATCGAACAACGATCAGCTTGTAATTGGCAAAGATCATGATTCTAAGCAACACATCATGATTGTGTATAGCCTTTCTTTTGGCCCATACTAGACAACATCGAACAGTCGATTATATATACTTGACTACCAGTATTTTTAATGCTCACTGAACTATAAAAGGGATTGATTAATCACTCAATCAAAAATGGAATTACAGAAATATTACTAGTATGAAGGGTCTCGTATGCCGAGACAAATTCTCTACGAGAATGTTATGCAGCCGCATGCTTATTGAGAGCTACATGTACCCGATTAGACAGCAAAATCATGACAATTTCATGCCCCTCAAAACTGCGTATCCTTATTCAAAGTTCGAAGGAACTTCACCTGTGAAAAAAAAAAAAAATATATATATATAATTATATATATATATATATATATACTGTAAATTTCCACTAAATTTTACTTAGATATTTTGGCTAGCAACTTTCGTTCGGGGTTTTTCTTTTCTTCATTCTCATTTTTATTTCTTTGCTCGTAAAAGACTTCTTGATTTCTTCAACTAAGTCATGAGGGGCATTCGATCCATCGAACTTGCAATAACCTCATTCCTTTGAATTGAGTGAAACCACGTGTTTCGTACGGGTACTGTTCGTTATTCCGAAGGTTCGTTATTCCGAAGGTTCGTTAATCCGAAACACGCAAATTCCCTATACCTAGAGGCTCGTTAATCCGAAAATGAAAAAGGGTTCGTTAATCCGAAAATGAAATTCGGAGCAACGAACCTTCGGAATAACGAATCATCGGACTAAAGAGCCTTCGGAATAACGAACCTTCGGAATAACGAGCTGTAAATGTTTCGTACTTCGGCACATCCACGCAAAGCGTGGCGTTTAGCGATCATGCATGCATGTGGCAGACTTTCAGATTATAGTTAGGGGAAAAGAAACTGGAATAATATACTTCGGAAATGGTGATGTTTAAAGTTAAAGCTTGACACGCATGTCTATGTTTTATAGTAAACGATAATTAAAAATACCCAACAAAGTTTTGCATTCGCTCTCACAAAAGCTCGCTTGAGAAGTTCAAAGTATCCCCCTCCCCTGAAAGGCAGTTGGAGTTTCCGCACCCCCCCCCCCCTTCCGAAGCTTTTGGAAATCAGATATTGCGTCCTTGGTATAACATAAAGCAATCAATGAACGCTGAACATGGGAATCTTTATTCTTTAGGGCAAAATACGAATTTTGGAGCTGCTGAGTACGTCCCTACTAATTTCTGCTTACGAGCACATAATTCTGTGAGGAATTCAAAGTTGTATTTGATGAAAATTTGTTTTGAATTACGAACCTTCGGAATAACGAACATCATCCCATTTTGACTGGAAGGGACTGGCATTTGTTTTTACCGTTTGGAACTGCAGATCGGTCTGTAAAGAAAGAGTAAAATATGGCCACCACGTACTAGTATTTTGCGGAATTCTATCCGGACTCTTTGTAGAGTTTTCAGACAGTTCATTATTCCACGGGGAAAGGTTCGATAAAGGGATGGTACAGTTTTGTTTGAGATGGGACTAGATGTTTTTTTTTTCTTTTAGACGAGACATCTCTAATGAAATAATAGAGAACACATAATTCTATGAGGAATTCAAAGTTTATTGATGAAAATTGTTTTTTAAATGGCTGAGATATCAGGGAGGTGGAATAAAGCAGTTCAATAAAAGTTAGACCCACTTTGACGATCGTTTGTTTTACACTGTTTTTATATCAGCCATTTCAAAACAGATTTTCCTAAAATGAATGTTCAATTCCTCTTAGAATTGTATGTTCTTCAACATTTCATAAAGGTTGTTTGTGAGTATATTGCTATGAAAAAAAAATGATGATGAGAAGGGGCTGATATGACAAGGGGAACACGCAGCCCATTATTTCAAAGAGGATGATCAGGATCAGCAGGCCTGTAGCGGGGGTGGAAGTAGGGTGCGTATACATTATACGCCACCCCCCAAAAATAAATACATTGTAAATAAATAAATAAATAGATATGAAATAAAAGTCTGGAAGGTCCACTTTTTCAAAAAAATACCGTAAGACATATTTATAAGCCTCATCTGTATGCACTACTCCAATGTCCAATGTCTCGTTGGATGACCCCGACACTTGACCACTCGGTACCCCTCACCTTACCTTCGCACACAAGTGTGGAATAATGAAGTAACCTATATACAAGAAGCAGAAATTATTTTTTTCTTCATCATCACAGTTTCGTAAGAAGGGAGAGGAAGAGGAAAAAAATGAAAATAATAATGATGAAATCAATTCCACATATTCAGATTACGATTATATTCCAGTTCGTCTCTTGGTGTATATTGTGTATTCGTGTGTGAATTTACGCCTGCCGACTGTATAGTTCGTTATTCCGAAGGTCCGTTATTCAGAAGGTAATTCTTTAGTCCGAAGGTTCGTTATTCCGAAGGTTCGATAATCCGAAAAAGTGATAAGATTTGTTATTCCGAAGGTTCATTAATCCGAAAATGAAATAAGGTTCGTTAATCAGAAAATAAAACAAAGCTCGTTATCCCGAAGGAATTTCGTTTTCGGATAAACGGACATTCAGAACAACGAACCCTATTTCATTTTCGGATTAACGAGCCTTCGGAATAACAAACCTTCGTAATACCGCCACAAATGTTCGGATTAACGAACCCTTTTTCATTTTCATCAATTCCACAAATAGAGATTACGATTGTATTCCAGTTTGTGAATCGTGTGTTCTTGTGTTTGTAATTATGTGTTTACATGCGCCTCAACATAACACCATTTTTTTCAACATATACATATGGTTACAATTCGTTTTCCGAAGGTTCTTTAGTCCGAAGATTCGTTGTTCCGAAGATTCGTTGTTCCGAAGATTAGTTATTCCAAAGGTTCGTTCTTCCGAAGGTTCATTAATCCGAAAATGAAATAAGGTTCGTTAATCCGAAAATGAAATAAAAGCTCGTTATTCCGAAGGTTCGTTACGGACCCTATTTCATTTTCGGATCAACGGACCTTCGGAATAACGAACCCTATTTCATTTTTGGAATACCGAACCTTCGAAATAACGCCACAAATGTTCGGATTAACGAACCTTCGAAATAACGAACAGTACTCTTATATATATATATATATATATATTATTATTATTATTATTATGAACTACCAAACGAACCATCAGAAAATCGAACCTTCATTTCGGATTGGCAAACCTTCGGAGAATTTAATAGGCCATATCATTCATCATTTTCGGATTCACGAACCTTTGGAATAAAGCACTTTCAGAGCAACACGCTCTAAAACCACTCTTTTTATTCGGGCATTGGGAGAAAGTTCAGAAAAGAAAAATCTTTGAAGTATAAGAAATCAGTTTCATTCTTATTCGACACTATCGATGATTTCTAGGCGTGGTGTTCATTTTCCGACAAAAAAAAAAAGAAGAAGAAGAAGGAGGTTCGTTATGCCGATGGTTCGTTATTGCAAATCCGATACACGCAGATTCCCACTGCCGACTATAGAAGTTTGTCAATCCGAAAATAATCAGCAAGGTTCGTTTATCCGACTAGTGGCATTATTCCGAAGTTTCGTTTCTCTGGAAATGAAATAAGATTCGTTGATCAGAGAATGAAAACAAAACTTTTTCTGATAAACGAACTTGCAGTGTACCGAATCAATTTTCGTTATCAAATGAACGAACCTTCGATCCATTCTTCCTCTCATTTTTTTATATATTTATTTCTTTTTTTATTATCGAACCTTCTGGTTATTAGGGATAATCAAGAAAAGACAAAATCAAAGGCAAGATAAGTTAACTACATGGTTCGACATAGTTTACTTTTTATCGAGGAGTATTCATATAGCAGTGAGTGATACCTATAATACAAGGAGGTGTAGAAAACGTGGAGGTATAATAGTAACAAATAAGTACACATATCTTTTGGTTTAGAATGGTTGATTTCTTTCAGGCACGGTATGCATTATTCCGTTGAAAGGAAATTCTGATGTTTCGTTATTTCGGGTGCATGTACGTCACGATACCGACACCCACGAGTCATATTTACATAATATACAGTCCAGGAGTCATATAACCTCACGAGTCATACAGCCCTGAGTTCGACATAGATGATGTCCACTGGCGGGGGAGGGAAAATACCGAATGTTCCATCCAAAGGGTTTGAAATGCTATTGAGGGAGGTTATAAGTGCCGAGACGAAGTCGAGGAACTTACAGCAAAAAAGGCCTACGAGACCGACACATTTATTTAAATCCCGTGTTGTATATCCATCGAACTCGTGGGCTGTTTTTATTTATGTCGAATTCGTGAGCCGTTTTTACCGAGTGTCGAACTCATGAACTTCATTTGCCTAGCGTCGAACTCGTGGGCTCTATGACTCGTGACCTGTATGACTCATGGACCTGTTTTCAATGTCGAACTCGTGGGCTGTATGAGTCGTGGGTGTCGGTCTCGTAGGATGACCCCGTTATTTCGAATCTGAAACACGCAAAATCTCCAGATGTTTGTTAAAGAAAATGTAAGGATTCGTTAATACGAATATCAATGTGGCATTATCCCCAGGGTTTGTAAATCTGAGAAAAAGTTTGTTAATCTTAGAACGAACTCTCATGTATAGGTCTGCGTGGTACGAAACTTATGGCCTATTAGTTTCGGGATTGCGGAATCTTCAGAATTACACATTGTGTTTCGCTTTCGAATCAACAAACCTTCAAAATTACTTAACTTTTCTTCTTCTTTTTTCATATTTGGTAAAGCGAACCTTCGGATACCGAAACTTTTTTTTCTCTCTTTCATTTCTTTTTCTTTATAAAAAAACAAACAAAAACAAAACTAAAAACTTCGGATTGTGAACTGTGAGAAACGAACAGTTACTGTTGTTTTTCCCCGATCAGTGGTGATAATTCAGGTAAGATATAATTTAGTAGAAAAGAAAATAAGGCACACAAAAAAAAAACCAAGTTATTTGAATCCTGACATCAATTACTGTTTTTCTTTTTACCGATAAATGAAAGATCATACAGATAAGAAATGAGAGGAAAAAGAAAAAATAGCCTGTGATAACGAATCGTATTAAATGTTTGACATCCTTGGTCTTCGCCCTCGGTCTTCAACTTGCTTTCCTTACCTGTCCATCCCGGGTCCCCCCAGGCTCCAGACTGTTTATAACCTCCAGGAATGCAACAGTGCGCGCGGTTTCCTTTGTTGAATGCTCTCTATTCTACCGCCCCACCCTTCCCCAAGTCTGGCACCTTGCCATCGTGGGATTTTTCATGTTTTCCTTCTTGGTCAAGTTGGTGTTCACAACTTTGTCTACGTGACTGCGTTCTGTTTTGTTTCTCCGAATTCGCTGCGTGCTCTACAGACACGTGGTGCACAAACAGTGACTGTAGATGGCTGTTTACGAGGGGGGTCACCTATACTCACCTGCAAACAGCTTACGGCGAGCAGAAAACGCCAGTCCTCTGCTGGTGGTTACTTTTACTGCCAAAATATTGGGCTTTGTCACTACGGAATATTATTCACACACAAATTGCAGTGGAATATTCAAGTACATTGTATAACTACTCGTACTTCCGATCATAGCGGTCTCTCGAGTGTTCGTGTTTCATCGAAAAGTAAGTGTTAGAAAGTTGTTGAAACTGCGTAGCAGCGCCTAGACAGTCGTTAGTTTAGGGCTTCCGTATGCTCGATTTTTATGGGTTTATTGATATTGGAGCTCAGGGAAAATGTGGGGGAAAAGGATGACTTCAAAATAATTTGCTTGCCCGATTCGGTCAAGCATATTTTTTTCCTCGTTCCAAAACGCTTGCCCAACTTTACTACTAGTATGAGAAAGTGTGTGATAGATTGCTTCACATGTCATGATCGTACTGTACAAACTCAAAGAAAAAAAAAATACTCGCAATTTTTCTGAAAGTGAGATCGAACAAAAACTTTAAAAAGATAAAATTAGATAAAAAATGTCATGATCGTGCTGGAGAGAGCCCAAAGAATTTGCTAGATTGTATATTTGTAGACAAATCACACGCAGTTTTGCTGAGCATGATTTCGAAAGAATTTGACAAAACTTTGTCATGATCGTGCTGTGACAGAGCTCAAAGAATTCGTAAAGTGCAAACAAGTCAAACGCAGTTTTGCTGACGTTGAGATCGAAAGAAAGTGCATAATGTTTATTAATACGATCGTGAGAACTCAAAAATTGAAACGCACTGTTACTATTAAACCCCGCGTGAAACACACGAGCCGCCCAAATACACTACAACTTGATACATGTAACGAGTGTATCGTGCATGCATCAAACGTTAGAAAGGTTGTGCCACAGAGATATGATCCGATCGACGGGGAAAGGATGTGCGTGCACGTACCACTTCAGTATCTGCTCGTAGTTGCGTGCACACGAAGAATGAATCATGCCCGTCCTACCGCGGCAGGACGATCAGCGTCCTACCGCGTTCCTCCGCACGATTTTTTTCCCCTGCCGCTGCGCGTAGAAAAAAACGTTCAGCGCGTATTACGCGTTCGGCAAATCGTCCTACCGCAAATTTGCGGGATCCCGCGGTAGAACGCTAGTGAGAATAAATATCCCTTCCCTAATCCATTGTCCAATTTTCCTCAATTTTTCACGGATGTTTGCTACTAATGTTGCTGCTTTCACTCAATCCACATTGATATTTTGGCTTTGGTGCCCACCAAGGCAATTTTAAATGAGATGGCCATTTGATCGAATGGTGTATGTATGAGATAATGAACCTGCATTCTTGCTACTGTATCAACGACTGGGAGATATCAATCCTCACATTCGCATTACTCAATAACAATCAAGTTGCGAAATCAATCCTTGTTGCCAGCTGTATGACATTACGAGCTGCCTATAATAAAAGGAATGTCTCGGGGTTCTTTCCTATCAGGTAAATGCACCGCACTGACGCACGCAGTGGGCCGTATACATTTTAATGACACAGTATGCCTCCAAAGTCATCCTCATTTTTTCTTTCTTTTCCTTCTCAAGTCTCCCCTCTTCTCCTATCCCTGTCTACTCTCTTTTCTTTCTCTCTCCTCTCAACTCTTCTTCCTTCTTCTTTCCCTCTCATCTTTTATTCTCTTTTTCTCTCTCTCTTGTTCTACTTTCTTTATTCCCTCTCCCCTCTTTTCATTTTCTCACTTTTCTCTCTTCCCTCTATCCGTCTCTTCTCTTTTATTTTCTTCTTCCTTTCCTCTCCTTTGTTCTTTCTTATTCATCCCTCTCACTCATTTTTCTACCTTATTCTTCTTTTCCCCTTTTCTACTTTTTTCTTCTTTCCAATTCTTTCCCTCTCTTTCCCTCACTCATTTTTCTACTCTCGTTAATATCTTCTCTTCTTTTCTACTTTCTTCTTCTTTTCAATCCTTTCTCTCCATTTCTTCTTCTTTTCCCCTTTTCTTCATTTTTACTTTCATATTTTCCTCTCCTCTCCCCCTTTCCTCATCTCCTCAACTCTGCTCTACTTTTCCTCTTCGCCTCTTCTCCTCCACTCACTCTTCCGCTCCTCAGCCTCACTTTGTCACCTATATCCTCTTCCTCCCTTCCCTCGTTCTCTCTCTCTCACCGTCGTCACCACAGCTGATCCTCTTTCAATATGCATAGAAAAGTCATCCATCATGTCTGCGTCTCATAGTCACTCCAGGCAGAGAGGGGGGCGACGGGGGAAGGCTGAGGAGATTGTTTACGCTCGCATTAAGAAGGCATCCCCCAAGACCCGTGCCTAAACAATCAACAGAGCTAAGACGAGCGCTTCTCTCTGTGGTTGCGCTCCCAGCGGCTAAGGCTAATGGGCTCTCCCATGCAAAAATGAGGCAACAATAGTCAATATTCCCTGAGGAAATTCATCAAAATCATGGAGGACTGTGAGAAATCATGCTGATGTATAATGAATACTATGAGTCTTCAATTTTGAACAATATGGCTTGCATGCAGTTGGATAGAAACGGAAAAACTTTTAAATCACTAAGAACTACTAGAAATATGAGTGCATAATTAGACATGTACACTTCATAGCCTTGAAAAGGATATTGCCTTCTGTAGCCAAATGACTACCTTTTCAGACTCTTGAATGGGCATTTAAAGAATAGGCAGCTATGAAGTGCCAACCTTGGATGAACAATGAGCTTTTGCTATTTGAGTGGATTTCATGGATATATCAATTATAAATGCACGATATGTGCAAGTAGGAAAGATGAATGTTCAATCCTACACACTGTACAGTCATTGTGCCATTCATTCCTCCTGTACCTTTCCATACTCTGTGAACTGAAAGCAACAGGTTACTGTACTACAAACAGCTTGACAGGGCAAAAATGTGATTGAATGTCATGCATTCCAAAAAAAAACAGCATTGGTCATTGGAATGGCATGGCCCACACAAACACAAACACAAACATAAACACACCAAAGAAACGCACAAATACACTCTAAAAGACACACTCACACAGGCACTGACAGACACCCATAGACGCCTTTAAGGCAAGCCTGTACATAATCTCCTCTTCCTGTAATGAGTCCTCAACAGCAGTTTTGAAAAGGTTTTTAAATTAATTATTTATTCAGAACTGCTTTGTCACCCCATCACCATTTCTATGATAGCAATGCACTCAGCAGAGTGGAATATCTTAGTACTCTTTGACTGAACCATGTTCCGTAACAGTTTAACTCACAAGAGACCATTACTCTGCCATACCACTTACTTCTTGTGCAGTATGGTCGGGTTCTGAGTGATAGTCAGAGGATTTAAGTGATGATTTTGCAAAGAATCTGTTGAAGATCCTGTGCACTAAATCCTACCAACTGAAATATGAGCATGCAGAACAAAATATTGTGGGGCTGCCTATTTTTTTTTTCTCACAATGCTTTCATGGGAATAAACAAACAAACAGACAGTAAAAAAAACAAAAAACAGAATATAGAGACAAAGTCAGTAAGCTCCTAAGCAAAAATAATAGTGTTTCAGCGATATTTTCGTCATACATTGCCTCTTCTGGACTAGTGTCTCTTCCATACACTTGAGATGATCATCTTTAAAGGTTTGATTTTAATAGCTAATTGTTTATGGGAGCCAAATTTGCCATGTACAAACTCCAAGAGGAATTATGACATCTCAAAAACAAAGGGCCAAATTCACAAACATACCGGTAGTTCAAACTTAGCCCACTGATTATGCAAATTTTGTTTGCATGTATGACAGATCACGTACAGCAACAGACATCCAATAAAAACCATGTACTGATACGTGTGCATGTGAAAGGCAGACAAATTTGGGGATGGCTTCAGTCCACGGACGAAATTCAAACCATGGATTTGATTTAAATTGTCTTACAGAAATTGCACCAAAGTGTTTATCAACAGGGACGCATACCTTCATCCGGTCAACGGCATCATCCGACATGTTGGCCTTGACGAGGAGGTGCGCGTGCTCGATGTACTCGCAGCACCGCTGCAGAAAGCTGAGGGGCTCGTTGAAGACGACCGGCATCGTGATCTTGGACAGCTCTTTACCGATGCACTGCTTCAGCACTGTCCACAGCGTCACGTGATCTCGTCTGTACATTGGTGCTGGTAGTCGCGCCCTGTTCACGGACAGAGAGAGACACACAAGCGACATACGTTCATGAGAGGGTCTTCGCGCCATCATCCGGTCAACAAATGCCTCCCAACATAGTTAACGCTCAGCATTTCAACAGAGGTACAATGTTATGCAGAAACTATGAACGAGCTTACAATAGAAACGAGATGTTTCTGTGTGGAGTCGCCATCGAGAAAAATTTGCACCTTAACCAGTGTCAGATGCTAAAAAGTGAAAACTAGAAAACAAAATGTCTCTGACAGCTTTCATAGTGGAAACTGAGGATAACTTGGACCGATAACACCGAGGTCACTTTTGAAATGGGACTAGCCTTTAGGTCCCTGTTACATCTTCCATGGTTCATACAATGTTCTTGAACATTTTCAACAGACATACGAGAAAAACATGCTGTAAAAAAACAAACAACAAGCAAGATCCATTTCACTGCCGCATGCAGTTGACTGAAAATGGAAAAACTGGGTACTTACTGGTCCGACAGAGAGGTTGGACCAGTAGAAATGAGTTTAATGTGAAGCCCTGGTTATGCATGCCTTTTCTATGTTATATATTTCCACACCATGTTTTCATAATAGGATTTTTCTGTCACCCTTTACTCTTGAATTTTTTTGATAGTCTGATGAAATTCCCTGAAACTGTTCTGGAGTGTTTAAAGTTTTGTCACAATGAAATCCTGAAATTTACTAGAGTGTGACCTCTGGGCACAAAGACCTTTATAGGCACATAGAGGTCACATGTGTCTTAATCTATTTTAGCCTAGGCATTTTGTTGGCAGCAACAGGGTGTTTCTTACCTTCCAAACTTTTGTACGAGGTTGTAGGGCAACTACCGTGAATTGTTTTGTTAAATCTCTTTTGGTCTCGTCACGCGATACTGAAAGTGCTGCTTATAAAAGTATGCAAATTTGATGATGTAACTCACAATCCAAAATCTTGTCACTTACAGGCAATTGTAACATACTAAATAATTCTATCACAGTGCCATCAATTACAGTATAAAGCTCATTGTGTTGCTTTCAACATGAACTAACCATGGAGGAAGATTTGGCTCTACTAGACAACTATACAGCTCCAGGCATCATGCTGTGAGGGGGCTTCACATCCAAGTTTAATATCAGTTGAGGGTAGGCCCTATGTACATGTACTTGCATCAAGTCATATAAACTGTAGGTTTCCACAAATATGTCATTCATTTCAGCAAGTTTTTAATAGTGTGCAGCCAAGGCAGTTATGACATTAAACAGCATCACACACTTGTAGCGCAATACTGCAAAATCTTGATTCCTATTTCAGTATCAAACCCATGACACAATGACTTCGATCATTTGTCAGATAAGTGTACTGCTGAAGTATACTGCTGATATGTACATTACAGCACTTAGAAGATCCCAAAATAGGCATTGCACTATAAAGTACATTTAATGAAGTAAGGATTGCGGACTTTTGTTTGGCCCAATTTGTACAAGTCGTCTCCTGGTCACTCTGAATCACACACTTAAAGGGAAGATAAACCCCAAGAGCAATGTGGATTGAGTGAAAGCAGCAGCATTAGTAGAACACATCAGTGAAAGTTTGAACAAAATCGGACAATCGATGCAAAAGTTATGAATTTTTAAAGTTTTGGTGTTGGAACCGCTGGATGAGGAGACTACTAGAGGTTATGACGTATGAGTGGACAACAATACCAAGAAAATATAAAGAAAATACTACAAAAATCCATTTTTCATGAAAATTACAAATTCCATCAATTTGATATATGGGCAAGTCCAAGATAAGGTCCCCTCAGAAGGCAAAATTTCATCTTTGCTCAATATTGACATGTTTGGTATCATTTTGAAGCTTATGAGTTGAAGTTTTGATTTCCGTGGAGGAAAAAATGATATTATGTAAATTTATGCAAATTTCAAGGGCTTCATTTGCATAAATGTGAAACACAGCGTTACGTATGGGACATTTATAAAAATTCATATTAATTCAAAGGAAAGCAAATAATATTTGATTAATATGTGGACATAAGAAGTTCATCACATAGTTTAACTTGGTATGAAAATTTCGGGATTATGCAAATGATTATGCAAATTAGCTCGTGTCCTATCATGAGATGTCCCATACGTAACAAAATGAGGTCATTTTTTTAGGTTTTTTCTGAAATTGCTAAGGTTGTTTTAATGCCCTTTTGGAAAGTTCTAATTTATTGTTTAGAGAAATTAAATACCTGAGAAAAAAGAAAAAAAAGTGAAAGAAATATTTTTTATTAGGCATTGAAATAATGTTACGTATGGGACAAATGCGTTACGTATGGGACATCCTCATACATATTGTATGTGAATGCATGTAGCTAGCTGGGAAGGTCTCTCAGTACACAAATGGTCAATCATCCTGAAGAAAGCATCCCAACATTGTAGCTACTTTTTGAGTTATAGACACTTGAAACAATACATTAACTTGACTGAACAATTTTCAGAAAGGGGGAGGGGAAAATGGCAAAATACACAATGAAAAACCAGCATTAAAGGGATGGTATAGTTTTTTGTAGAAATGGGGATTCAGTTTTCAACATTTAAAGAAATGATTGGAAACCAATTATATGAATTACTTAAGAGCATAAAATCCGAAGACTAGAGGAATTCAAAGTTTATGTGATGGAGATCCAATTTGAAATGGTTGTGAAATATATAGAAAAAAAATAAAAAGTAAAATGATTTTTTTTTAAACTGCAAGTGATACACAAATTGTTCTTATTCAGTTTTCAGTATTAGCCACAACAAAATTCATGGGTATACATACTGAGTTGTGACTCGAATCAATGACCTGACTGCTAGACAGACATCATTGTATATCTACTCGATCACTGGGGTTCCACGAAGCAGGTATTGCTTATTTATTAAACTTAATATTTCTTGTGTCAAGTTGTTTTTTATTGAAACTAAATGGCAAACTGCCCTTCATCAATGGAAGTAAACACTTTAAACTATTCAATTTTTCAGTAGTAACTATCCTGATAAAAATAGGGCATACATACTCAGGTTGGTCATAAAGAATATAGAATATGATTGAATGTGATTATGATGGTAAATATCTAGGGAATATTGTTCCCTTGTCAATCTGGATCAGTATTTGAGTAATTTCAACTGATTCCACCTCAATAATTATGCAAAAATCTGTTTAAATGGGTATTTTGCAAAATTATTTTGCAAAATACCCATAAACATGGTTCTCCACACACTAAACGAATGGGGGACAAAGGGCATGCATACCCAGGTTGGTCATAAAAATATAAAAATATGATTGAATATGATTATGATGGTGAATATTTGGGGAATATTGTTTCCTTGACAATCTGGATCAGTATTTGAGTAGTTTCAAGTGATTTTACTTCAATAATTATGCAAAATACCCATAAACATGGTTCTTCACACACTAAATGAATGGGGGACAAACTGTCCCATACGTAACTGTCCCATACGTAACACGTCATGTCTGTCTTTAATTAGAACCTGTAATTAGAGCTTTTTGCCTAATGACATGAAACTTACCTGTGATAATCTTGAGTGTTGTGACTTTCATCACAGTGAGTTACAAGTTGTAGAATGATATACTTTCAGAGAGTTTTGAGGTTGAAAAAAATGTTCAAAAACACAAAAATTTTCTGGTCCCATACGTAACGGCACATATTTTCTCTTCTAGAATATAATTGTCAAGGTCATTTTTCTCAATTTTTTACATGATTATACTTCTTCTAGATATCAATCACCATGATGAAGTTCAATATGATCAAAGGCCATTAACACTATTTTTCAGGTCATAAAAGTCTCTGAATGTCCCATACGTAACGTGCGTGTTATCTTGGACTTGCCCATTTACATATGTTAAGGGTAGCAATTATTCCCCCTGCTTTCTGAAAGCGGTTGGTCCATTGCTCTTTCATAATTCTAGAAAAGTGAATTTTTGTTGAATTTCCTTTATATTTTCTTTGTATTGTTGTCCACTCATACGTCATATCCTCTAGTAGTCTCCTCATCCAGCGGTTCCAACACCAAAACTTTAAAAATTCATAACTTTTGCATCGGTTGTCCGATTTTCCTCAAACTTTCACGGATGTGTTCTACTAATTTTGCTGCTTTCACTAAATCCACATTGCTTTTTGGGTTTACCTTCCCTTTAATACGATGAGCTTCTCCTGCTTTTTTACAAGCACGATGCACAAGGAGTTATTTTCTATAAATACCTGCAACGCTAATCACTGAATGTTTACATCTGTTATCATGATTTACGAGTCTGCAATTATTCAGACTTCGCAAAGACTGATGCACAAATTTAAGAACCACGAGTGTTTGCTGCAAACTCTGGACAGTGTCTTTATGGTGGAAACACGCTATTGCATCCATTAAAAATGCTTAAGTTTTGCCAGATGCCAGGGAAATGAATTCTTCACAAGCGTTGTTAAACCTTCCGAAGGAAATGGACTCATCATCTGGCCCACGAGGGGGACCATCTGACTTTCAGCAACGCCATAGTCTGATTTACAGATGAACCACTATTTTCAAAGTTTATTCATAATCCTTTGCACAGCAATGGCAAATTATGTACAATTATTACGATGGCTAAACTTTGAATCAAGGTAGTCCATAGAAGATCTAAATTTATCTCTCAAAAGTTAGTTGTAATCACCCAATGATCTCTGGTGTACTTTGCAAAATTGTACAGCAGTATACCAGAGTAGTAAAAATATTTTTGACAACAACAACAAAAGAGAGAGAGGAAATTCGAACTTTAAAGCTTCACACTTGTATCATCTTGCAATTGTCACAATTCTTTTTTTTTCAAAATCAAGAGTATGATAATGCAATCTAAGATTTTGTACTTAAACCAACTACTCAGTAGGTTTTGAATGGAGAACTTTATTCTTCACCAGTCAGTTATTTACACTGTGTGCCCTTTAAGCACACAATCCTCAGGTGCGTTCAGCGGTGGTGCTCATGACACTGCAGTTTACAGTACAAATTGTCTGCATAGCCATTTGTTTGTCCATGGCTCTATGTCAAGAAGGCAAAAATGTCAAAAGGCAGTGGGCTAAGATGTGAAAGGCTTGGGTTACAAATCTTGCTTTCTTTCTAGTTCTTTTCTTTTCTTTTTTTAGTACAGACAGTACTGTCTTAGCCTGTTGAAGACTAGTCCAAAGTATACTTGGGCAAGTGCCTATGGGAAACGTGCGTTATAGCAAAATCAGCTCGTCCTTGGGGATTACAAGTGTATATGTTGCATTCCTACTCAACAGATCATCATCCAACTGGTCAAAGACCAAAGACATACAGGCAATTTCTATTTACCATCCATGGGATGTGTGCATTTTGATGACTGCCTGGAAGTGTCGTGTCACCACTCTCAACACCAGTACATGCATGTGCGTGTGCATGAGTGTCGAAAGAGTATGTTTGTTTGTCCGTGTGTGTTCCTCACAAGTACATGCATACAAAATAAATGCTGATTTTGTTTGAATAGCCAAACCACTTCAAGGCTTTTAGTTTTATGCAATTACTACTTATTTACGATTCACAAAGTTTACTGACCATCAGTATTAAGGGAAGGGATATTTATTCTCACTAGCGTTCTACCGCAGGAGGACGCATGGAACGCTCGAGGACGATTTTACGCGTATATAGGCGCATCTGACATGATGTGCGCGCTGGTGATTTTTTTCTGTAAGAGAGACATCGTCCTACCGCGGTAGGACGACTGGCGTCCCTCCGCGTTCTACCGCCACATTTTTGGTCACGTCTCATGCTTTGTGCGTGTGTGTGGGAGCCCGGTTTGGTTGTACGCCGTGTGATCCCAATCAACAGAAGTGAGAATTCGAGCAGCAACGCAACCAACGAGAGCCAGAAGCTGGGTGTACTACGATGCGTATGGCGATTTTTATAACGTAAAGACTAGAATTACACGGCTTGAAATCGTTTGTGGGCACCGTTTGTGGCCGTATGGATGCCAGTTTAATCACAAACGAGGTGGAAAAATATCGTCGAGCAACCTTCAAGCTGAGACACTATTCTATCGGGATCACTCAAAAAATAAAGTGTAGGCCCTAATTTACATCCAAGGATGAAGTAATTATGATAAAGTAGGTCTACTAGTAGTACCTGAATCCTGATTTAACGACAGTGAAATGAGCTATATAATGTGACATGACAATTCGCGAGTCTTGTGTTGATATAAATGAACGAAATCACTGAAAAAAAAATATCTACACGTGACTCATAGTATTCTTTGTCAGGCAATTGAATAGCGAGAGTGCAACGTTTGACATGTTAAAATGTCAATGGGAAAAGTGAGCTTCAAATATGGAAGCTCCTTTGTTAAGAAAAAAAAAACCGACAAAACAAAACACAAGTCACAAAAAGGACATCGTGAAGCTACATTTTGACAACTGTTATGATTATTTACATACGGCATGTGCCACGGTCACACACCTTGCTTAGACGTAAATTTTGGTGGATGAATTTCACTTCTGATGAACGAATGTAATATCATGTCTTTCTTTTAGTTTGTAGATTGTATTTTGTACATTGTTATTACAGCTTGATCGTCACATTGACATTATTTTACCGACACGGCAGTTCTTTTCACTGTCGGGATACTGTTTTACGGAAATTAGTTCTTAATCTGGTACATTAATGGTACATTCACCTACAGAATATTTACCACGCCTCGACGGGCGACTCATTCCGTGTGTAAGGACGCCCAAGGTTGTATTAAACGATGTGCAATTTCGTTCCTGATCTCCCTAACAGTACAGGAGTATCGGCTGGTGCTAAAATACCGTTGCAATCCCAAGAAAACCGCTGGATTTTACGTTAAATTGGTTAGGCTTTTAGGGGAGATTTTGCCTGTACATACCACTTTGGAAGACAGGAAAGCTAATTCTTCTCAAATCAGTAGTAACCTGTGATATATTCCCAACAATTCCATTTCAAACACGCTGTTGTTTTCCCTGCAGGCTATTAACAGCATGCATAACATTAACAATATGAAGAGAAACGCGTACACTAGTTGAAAGATTGAGAACAACTGTAATCAAGTCAGTCTGCAAGAATCTCATAGTGAACAGTCTATTGCGGAAGAAAGTCTACTCAGTATGTGTCCAATGCGAGGTGCGCAATAACCACGTGCTGTCATTCAACATGTGCGTGCCTGGGAAGAACGCAACTTTCATGTTCAGCTCCCACGGTGTCATGTAAGATGTTCTTTGTGTGGTGGGAGACCGGCGTGCAATCAACACGTTACGACGCGAAATGTACAGTTGTTTTCTTCTCTATTTTTTATTTTTTTTTTTTTTTGAGAAGCACAGCGGTGTTTTCAAACACGTTAGGTTGGTTTTCGAGGGGTGGGGGTGGTGGAGGGGGAGGCGTAGTACAAAGACTTTGAGCAAGGAGATGCTACATCTTTCAGTTTTTTCTCGGGATGCGCAGATTGCTGTAATTATAATTAGGTGATCCGAGTATCCTCTCGGATCACCTTCTGTATCTGTACTGATTCTTTGTTCTTCTTTTTCTTCTTCTTCTTTATTTCTCCTCAAAAGTTGTGCAGAGGTTAGCTCAGAAAGTGCATTGCCTCTCAATGTCAGACTTATACCATATATGTATCATGTCGCAAAGACGACAGCGCAAGTAAAATCATAGTGATCAGTCGACCGTGACGTCACTATGACGTCATTATATGAAAACACATTTTCATGCATATCTCATTAATGGAATGGAATATTTCAATGAAATTTACGTCACATATATTTCAAGTCAAGCGCATTCTACTCATATTCTCAAAATTCATTTTTATCTCAAAACGCGCGCGTACGCGCGCGTTGAAATATTTGTATGCTCAAATCCAGCTCAAATTTTTTTTGCACACGTTTCAGACCATTTGGAGCATTTTTTGAAAAATTGAAAAAATTGGACGGACGCGTACGCGCGCGCACATATACGCACGCACAGCTAATATGAAATAGAAATTTTCAATTTTTTCACACGGATCGGATGTCCGAAATTTCAAGGAATATTTCTACCAAGTTTCAAGTCGATCCGATTCAATATGACGTCATACGGGCCCGTCAAATTCAAAATTCCGCGCGTGCGTCAATGGGGATACACAGTGCAACTATGCCAAAAAACCGCCAATTTTAAATCGGATTTTACTCGTCAGGATGGACGGTGACCCCCCATTTTCTTTACATATTCTGAAAGGTGATGAGTTGTACATGTCATTTCATGGGCTGGCTATGCTGATAAAATGATTAAAAGATATCAAATTTCTTAATAAAGTAAAAAAAGTAGATTTTCAAAATGACGTCATCAAATTTCAAGTTTACTCGAGCGTATCTCACTAATCCTTTGCCAATTTTCACCCAAATTTCAATATGTTGTAGCTTATGAAATGTTCTTTCATAAATGTAATTAAACAATTTTGATTTGATGACGACATCACCTCGAAAAAATGGATTGAAGGTAACCTTGTCAAATTTGACCAGTTTACGTGTAATCTCTATGGGAGTGCAATTTTTATGGAAATGAAAATTGACATGACTATCTTTATCGAGCACTAGCTCACTTATGCTTCGTGAATTTCTCTAAGATTTTAATATGTTGTAGCTGAGATGTAGGGCTATCGTAAGTGTGGCCTTCGTTTTTTCATACGTTGTCGGGATCACATGAAAAAACTTGGTTGAAATTAAAATTTATCTTCGATGTATTGAAATATTTCTTTCTTTTTGCAACTTTCTTTGCAATAACTCAAGAAAAACAGCCCCTATCACCTTCATATTTTGCACATGTTTAGTTCATGTCACGAAAATTATTTCATAAAATTACAACTACTTGATCAGACGCCATCTTGGGTATGTAAATTAGGGTCAAAGGTCATAGATGTTTCATCCTGTATCTTGGTGAATACATGTCCTATCTTTCCCATATTTTGCACACGTAAAGACCATGTTACAGGGATCATTTCATAAAATAACCACTTTTTGCTCAGATGCCATCTTGTCTGTGCAAAGTGGGGTCAAAGGTCATATGTACTTCTTTTTCTATCTTTGCTATGACGTGTTATCTCTATGGGAGGGAATTTTTTAGATGTGAAAATTGACATGACTCTCTTTATCGAGCACTATCTTACTTATGCTTCGGTGAATTTCTCTCAGATTTTAATATGTTGTAGCTGAGACTTTGCAGTATCAGGACTCGAATCATTGATTAAAAAAAAGATCGGATCACCTTAATTTGTCAGTGATGACAAATTACAATCTCTAGTTCTTCTTCTTCTTTATTTCTCCTCAAAAGTTGTGCAGAGGTTAGCTCAGAAAGTGCATTGCCTCTCAATGTCAGACTTATACCATATATGTATCATGTCGCAAAGACGACAGCGCAAGTAAAATCATAGTGATCAGTCAACCGTGACGTCACTATGACGTCATTATATGAAAACACATTTTCATGCATATCTCATTAATGGAATGGAATATTTCAATGAAATTTACGTCACATATATTTCAAGTCAAGCGCATTTTACTCATATTCTCAAAATTCATTTTTATCTCAAAACGCGCGCGTACGCGCGCGTTGAAATATTTGTATGCTCAAATCCAGCTCAAATTTTTTTTGCACACGTTTCAGACCATTTGGAGCATTTTTTGAAAAATTGAAAAAATTGGACGGACGCGTACGCGCGCGCACATATACGCACGCACAGCTAATATGAAATAGAAATTTTCAATTTTTTCACACGGATCGGATGTCCGAAATTTCAAGGAATATTTCTACCAAGTTTCAAGTCGATCCGATTCAATATGACGTCATACGGGCCCGTCAAATTCAAAATTCCGCGCGTGCGTCAATGGGGATACACAGTGCAACTATGCCAAAAAACCGCCAATTTTAAATCGGATTTTACTCGTCAGGATGGACGGTGACCCCCCATTTTCTTTACATATTCTGAAAGGTGATGAGTTGTACATGTCATTTCATGGGCTGGCTATGCTGATAAAATGATTAAAAGATATCAAATTTCTTAATAAAGTAAAAAAAGCAGATTTTCAAAATGACGTCATCAAATTTCAAGTTTACTCGAGCGTATCTCACTAATCCTTTGCCAATTTTCACCCAAATTTCAATATTTGTAGCTTATGAAATGTTCTTTCATAAATGTGATTAAACAATTTTGATTTGATGACGACATCACCTCGAAAAAATGGATTGAAGGTAACCTTGTCAAATTTGACCAGTTTACGTGTAATCTCTATGGGAGTGCAATTTTTATGGAAATGAAAATTGACATGACTATCTTTATCGAGCACTAGCTCACTTATGCTTCGGTGAATTTCTCTAAGATTTTAATATGTTGTAGCTGAGATGTAGGGCTATCGTAAGTGTGCCCTTCGTTTTTTCATACGTTGTCGGGATCACGTGAAAAAACTTGGTTGAAATTAAAATTTATCTTCGATGTATTGAAATATTTCTTTCTTTTTGCAACTTTCTTTGCAATAACTCAAGAAAAACAGCCCCTATCACCTTCATATTTTGCACATGTTTAGTTCATGTCACGAAAATTATTTCATAAAATTACAACTACTTGATCAGACGCCATCTTGGGTATGTAAATTAGGGTCAAAGGTCATAGATGTTTCATCCTGTATCTTGGTGAATACATGTCCTATCTTTCCCATATTTTGCACACGTAAAGACCATGTTACAGGGATCATTTCATAAAATAACCACTTTTTGCTCAGATGCCATCTTGTCTGTGCAAAGTGGGGTCAAAGGTCATATGTACTTCTTTTTCTATCTTTGCTATGACGTGTTATCTCTATGGGAGGGAATTTTTTAGATGTGAAAATTGACATGACTCTCTTTATCGAGCACTATCTTACTTATGCTTCGGTGAATTTCTCTCAGATTTTAATATGTTGTAGCTGAGACTTTGCAGTATCAGGACTCGAATCATTGATTAAAAAAAAGATCGGATCACCTTAATTTGTCAGTAATGACAAATTACAATCTCTAAGTAGGTGATCCGAGTATCCTCTCGGATCACCTTCTGTATCTGTACTGATTCTTTGTTAGGTGATCCGAGTATCCTCTCGGATCACCTATTGTATCTGTACGGATTCTTTCTTCTTCTTCTTCTTCTTCTTCTTTCTTTATTTCTCCCCAAAAGTTGTGCAGAGGTTAGCTCAGAAAGTACTATGCCTATCAAGTTCAAACTTATACCATGTATGTATCGTGTCCCAAAAACGGCAATCGAACTAAAATCAAAGTGATCAGTCGACCGTGACGTCACTATGACGTCATTATATGAAAACACATTCTCAATCATATCTCATTAATGGAATGGATTTTTTCAATGAAATTTACGTCACATATATTTCAAGTCAAGCGCATTCTACTCATATTCTCAAAATTCACATTTTCTCTTGGTACGTGCGCGTACGCGCGCGTTGAAATATTTGTATGCTCAAATCGAGCTCAAATTTTTTTGCACACGTTTCAGACCATTTAGAGCATTTTTTGAAAAATTGAAAAAATCGGACGGACGCGTACGCGCGCGCGCATATACGCACGCACAGCTCATATGCAATAGAAATTTTCAATTTTTTCACACGGATCGGATGTCCGAAATTTCAAGGAATATTTCTACCAAGTTTCAAGTCGATCCGACTCAATATGACGTCATACGGGCCCGTCAAATTCAAAATTCCGCGCGTGCGTCAATGGGGATACACAGTGCAACTATGCCAAAAAACCGCCAATTTTAAATTGGATTTTACTCGTCAGGATGGACGGTGACCCCCCATTTTCTTTACATATTCTGAAAGGTGATGAGTTGTACATGTCATTTCATGGGCTGGCTATGCTGATAAAATGATTAAAAGATATCAAATTTCTTAATAAAGTAAAAAAAGTAAATTTTCAAAATGTCGTCATCAAATTTCAAGTTCACTCGAGCGTATCTCACTAATCCTTTGCCAATTTTCACCCAAATTTCAATATGTTGTAGCTTATGAAATGTTCTTTCATTAATGTAATTAAACAATTTTGATTTGATGACGACATCACCTCGAAAAAATGGATTGAAGGTAACCTTGTCAAATTTGACCAGTTTACGTGTAATCTCTATGGGAGTGCAATTTTTATGGAAATGAAAATTGACATGACTATCTTTATCGAGCACTAGCTCACTTATGCTTCGGTGAATTTCTCTAAGATTTTAATATGTTGTAGCTGAGATGTAGGGCTATCGTAAGTGTGCCCTTCGTTTTTTCATACGTTGTCGGGATTACGTGAAAAAACTTGGTTGAAATTAAAGTTTATCTTCGATGTATTGAAATATTTCTTTCTTTTTGCAACTTTCTTTGCAATAACTCAAGAAAAACAGCCCCTATCAACTTCATATTTTGCACATGTTTAGTTCATGTCACGAAAATTATTTCATAAAATTACAACTACTTGATCAGACGCCATCTTGGGTATGTAAATTAGGGTCAAAGGTCATAGATGTTTCATCCTGTATCTTGGTGAATACATGTCCTATCTTTCCCATATTTTGCACACGTAAAGAGCATGTTACAGGGATCATTTCATAAAATAACCACTTTTTGCTCAGATGCCATCTTGTCTGTGCAAAATGGGGTCAAAGGTCATAACTATGTACTTCTTTTTCTATCTTTGCTATGACGTGTTATCTCTATGGGAGGGAATTTTTTAGATGTGAAAATTGACATGACTCTCTTTATCGAGCACTATCTTACTTATGCTTCGGTGAATTTCTGTCAGATTTTAATATGTTGTAGCTGAGACTTTGCAGTATCAGGACTCGAATCATTGATTAAAAAAAAGATCGGATCACCTTAATTTGTCAGTGATGACAAATTACAATCTCTAGTTATTTATGGGATATTACACGATGAGAGTTGAATTAAAACACGCAAGTAAACATATGCCCACATACACGCACTGACATAAACACAAAAACACGATATAGTTTTGACGAAATGAAATATACTGGTGATCTGTCATTTTCTTAAAATTCAATGATAAAAAAAATCCTTCCATCTGCCACGTTTCCCTCTCTTCTCCATCTCCATTAGGATCAAATTTCAGGATCAAATTTGATCATTTCTTTCACTGTTGTAATTGTCAAATACTAGTACATGTACATATATTGCTCTTTATGATAAACTAACTTACAACTTGGATGGAATTGCCGAATAACCAACCGTTTGACCTTTTTTATTTTCGGTTAAATTACGAATGCTATTACCAGCAAAGAATAAGGGGAAAAACATTGACGACAGTAAAATAAAAGCGAAGAGCTGATTGTGCGTATGCAGTCTCTTCGGATAGAAGAAACTTGACCCCCCCCCCCCCCAACACACACACACACACACACACACTTGTGGGCATTTCCACAAAAACAGTTGCCAGACTCCAGGTGCTAGACGAAAGAATGCGCGCACTCCTGGTAATAAACAGCGTATTACATAGCCTGGAAATATCGATCGAACAACGATCAGCTTGTAATTGGCAAAGATCATGATTCTAAGCAACACATCATGATTGTGTTTAGCCTTTCTTTTGGCCCATACTAGACAACATCCAACAGTCGATTATATATACTTGAATACCAGTATTTTTAATGCTTACTGAACTATAAAAGGGATTGATTAATCACTCAATCAAAAATGGAATTACAGAAATATTATTAGTATGAAGGGTCTCGTATGCCGAGACAAATTTACTACGAGAATGTTATGCAGCCGCATGCTTATTGAGAGCTACATGTACCCGATTAGACAGCAAAATCATGACAATTTCATGCCCCTCAAAACTGCGTATCCCTATTCAAAGTTCGAAGGAACTTCACCTGTGAAAAAAAAAAAAATATATATATATATATATATAATTATATATATGTATACTGTAAATTTCCACTAAATTTTACTTAGATATTTTGGCTAGCAACTTTCGTTCGGGGTTTTTCTTTTCTTCATTCTCATTTTTATTTCTTTGCTCGTAAAAGACTTCTTGATTTCTTCAACTAAGTCATGAGGGGCATTCGATCCATCGAACTTGCAATAACCTCATTCCTTTGAATTGAGTAAAACCACGTGTTTCGTACGGGTGCTGTTCGTTATTCCGAAGGTTCGTTATTCCGAAGGTTCATTAATCCGAAACACGCAAATTCCCTATACCTAGAGGCTCGTTAATCCGAAAATGAAAAAGGGTTCGTTAATCCGAACATTAATTGTGGCGTTATTTCGAAGATTCGTTAATCCGAAAATGAAATTCGGAGCAACGAACCTTCGGAATAACGAATCTTCGGACTAAAGAGCCTTCGGAATAACGAACCTTCGAAATAACGAGCTGTAACCGTTTCGTACTTCGGCACATCCACGCAAAGCGTGGCGTTTAGCGATCATGCATGTGGCAGACTTTCAGATTATAGTTAGGGGAAAAGAAACTGGAATATACTTTGGAAATGGTGATGTTTAAAGTTAAAACTTGACACGCATGTCTGTGCTTTATAGTAAACGATAATTAAACTTACCCAACAAAGTTTTGCATTCGTTCTCACAAAAGCTCGCTTGAGAAGATCAAAGTATCCCCCTCCCCTGAAAGGCAGTTAGAGTTTCCGCACCCCCCCCCCCCCCCTTCCGAAGCTATTGGAGATCAGATATTGCGTCCTTGGTATAACATAAAGCAATCAATGAACGCTGAACATAGGAATCTTTATTCTTAGGGCAAAATACGAATTTTGGAGCTGCTGAGTACGTCCCTACTAATTTCTGCTTACGAGCACATAGTCATATGTAATTCTGTGAGGAATTCAAAGTTGTATCTGATGAAAATTTGTTTTGAATTACGAACCTTCGGAATAACGAACATCATCCCATTTTGACTGGAAGGGACTGGCATTTTTTTTTTTTTTTTTTTTGGAATTGCAGATCGGTCTGTAAAAGATATCAGGGAGGTGGAATAAAGCAGTTCAATAAAAGTTAGACCCACTTTGACGATCGTTTCTTTTACACTGTTTTTATATCAGCCATTTCAAAACAGATTTTCCTCAAATGAATGTTCAATTCCTCTTAGAATTGTATGTTCTTCAACATTTCATAAAGGTTGTTTGTGAGTATCTTGCTATGAAAAAAAATCACCCAATATATTATACCACTCCTTTAATCGAATTAAAATAAACTTATACAGCAGTGAATAACCTGCGGCGAAGACGGGGGGGGGGGGGGGGGGGGGGGGGGGTCATCGTTATATATTATGATGATGAGAAGGGGCTGATTATGACAAGGGGAACACGCAGCCCATTATTTCAAAGAGGATGATCAGGATCAGCAGGCCCGTAGCGGGGTGGAAGTAGGGTGCGTATATACGCCACCCCCAAAAAATAAATACATTGTAAATAAATAAATAAATATAAAATAAAAGTCTGGAAGGTCCACTTTTTCAAAAAATACCGTAAGACATATTTATAAGCCTCATCTGTATGCACTACTCCAATGTCCAATGTCTCGCTGGATGACCCCGACACTTGACCACTCGGTACCCCTCACCTTACCTTCGCACACAAGTGTGGAATAATAAAGTAACCTATATACAAGAAGCAGAAATTGTTTTTTTTTTCTTCATCATCACAGTTTCGTAAGAAGGGAGAGGAAGAGGAAAAAATGAAAATAATGATGATAAAATCAATTCCACATATTCAGATTACGATTATATTCCAGTTCGTCTCTTGGTGTATATCGTGTATTCGTGTGTGAATTTACGCCTGCCGATTGTAGTTCGTTATTCCGAAGGTCCGTTATTTCGAAGGTTCTTTAGTCCGAAGGTTCGTTATTCCGAAGGTTCGATAATCCGAAAAAGTGATAAGGTTTGTTATTCCGAAGGTTCATTAATCCGAAAATGAAATAAGGTTCGTTAATCAGAAAATAAAACAAAGCTCGTTATCCCGAAGGAATTTCATTTTCGGATTAACGAACCTTCGGAATAACGAACCTTCGTAATACCGCCACAAAAAATGTTCGGATTAACGAACCCTTTTCATTTTCGGATTCTCTAGGTATTATAGGGAATTTGTGTGTTTCGGATTAACGAACCTTCTGTCAGCTTTAAACGGGTATGTGCTTGATTCTGTGTAGGTGCGTGTTTTCATTTAATTTTCATTTCTTGATATCTCCATTTTTTTAAAACTGTTTGTAATGGAGTATACGCTGATGAAAACATTATCAAGTCGCGACTCGACCACTCACCTATCATCTTAACCCATCTCCGCACTCACGTACTCTCTAAAAAAAAATCGAGTGAAAATATTCACTCTTAAAGGAGTGAATACAAAAAAAGAGTGAATTTAGTGTGAAATTGGATTGAATTTTGAGTGAAAATGTTCATTTTCACTCATTTTGGAGTGACCTCAGGGATCACTCGAAGAATTTGGAGTGATCCCTGCTGAGGTCACTCTAAAACGAGTGAAAATGAACATTTTTACTCAAAATTCACTCTTTTTTGTATTCACTCCTTTAAGTGTGAATATTTTCACTCGATTTTTTTTTAGAGAGATTCAAAGAAGCAGATATTTTTTCTTTCATCACAATGTCAGGAGTAGATATAAAATTCATCAATTCCACAATAGAGGTTATAATCGTATACGATTATTCCAGTTTGTGAATCGTGTGTTCTTGTGTTTGTAATTATGTGTTTACATGCGCCTCAACATAACACCATTTTTTTCAACTTATACATTATATTGGTTACAATTCGTTGTTCCGAAGGTTCTTTAGTCCGAAGATTCGTTGTTCCGAAGATTCGTTATTCCAAAGGTTCATTAATCCGAAAATGAAATAAGGTTCGTTATTCCGAAGGTTCGTTAATCCGAAAATGAAATAAAAGCTCGTTATTCCGAAGATTCGTTGAGGACCCTATTTCATTTTCGGATCAATGGACCTTCGGAATAACGAACCCTACTTCATTTTTGGACTACCGAACCTTCGAAATGACGCCACAAATGTTCGGATTAACGAACCTTCAGAATAAAGAACAGTACCCTTTATATATATATATATATATATATATATATATATATATATATATATATAATATATTATGAACTAACGAACCATCAGAAAATCAAACCTTCATTTCGGATGGGCAAACCTTCGGAGAATTTAAGAGGCCATATCATTCATCATTTTCGGATTCACGAACCTTTGGAATGAAGCACTTTCAGAGCAACACGCTCTAAAACCACTCTTTTTATTCGGGCATTGTGAGAAAGTTCAGAAAAGAATAATCTTTGAAGTATAAGAAATCAGTTTCATTCAGTCTTATTCGACACTATCGATGATTTCTAGGCGTGGTGTTCATTTTCCTACAAAAAAAAAAGGAAGAAGAAGAAGGAGGTTCGTTATGCCGATGGTTCGTTATTGCAAATCCGATACACGCAGATTCCCACTGCCGACTATAGAAGTTTGTCAATCCGAAAATAATCAACAAGGTTCGTTTATCCGACTTGTGGCATTATTCCGAAGTTTCGTTTCTCTGGAAATGAAACAAGATTCGTTGATCAGAGAATGAATCACGTCGTACGAAACTTTTTCTGATAAACGAACTTGCAGTATACCGAATCAATTTTCGTTATCAAATGAACGAACCTTCGATCCTTTCTCCCTCTCATTTTTTTATATATTTATTTCTTTTTTATTATCGAACATTCTGGTTATTAGGGATAATCAAGAAAAGACAAATTAATCTTTAAGGCAAGATAAGTTAACTACATGGTTCGACATAGTTTACTTTTTATCGAGGAGTATTCATATAGCAGTGAGTGATACCTTACAAGGAGGTATAGAAAACGTGGAGATATAATCGTAACAAATAAGTACACATATCTTTTGGTTTAGAATGGTTGATTTCTTTCAGGCACGGTGTGCATTATTCCGTTGAAAGGAAATTCTGATGTTTCGTTATTTCGGGTGCATTTACGTCACGATACCGACACCCACGAGTCATATTTACATAATATACAGTCCAGGAGTCATACACCTCACGAGTCATACAGCCCTGAGTTCGACATAGTGATGATGTCCACTGCATGGCACGGGAGGGAACATACCGAATGTTCCATCCAAAGAGTTTGAAATGCTATTGAGGGAGGTTATAAGTCCCGAGACGAAGTCGAGGAACTTACAGCCTCCCGAAATAGTGTTTCAAACCCTGATGGTGGAATGTTTGGTACATGTTCCCGACGACAAAAGTCATCATCTTTTAGATTAGGCCTATATGGGTTAGTCAAATTATCACACTTTCGTACGCATTACGATTATCGGTCATGATCATCTGCTTTAATTTTAACATTGTACGGAATACTCAGTAGGCAAATTTATCCTATCGATTGCGTGAAAAATATGATCGTTCAATCGTTTGGAATCGTTTGTCATTTCTTACGTGAAAATGTTTTCCCATGGGAGAGCATTACAAAAATGTTCCGCCCATGGGCGAACATACCCAATGTGCCTCCATCACGTGACTGTGTTTAGCCAATCAATAACCGGTATTTGAATAACCCATTTAACGTGAGCAAAAAAGGCCTACGAGACCGACACATTAAATCCCGTGTTGTATATCCATCGAACTCGTGGGCTGTTTTTATTTATGTCGAACTCGTGAGCCGTTTTTACCGAGTGTCGAACTCATGAACTTCATTTGCCTAGCGTCGAACTCGTGGGCTCTATGACTCGTGACCTGTATGACTCATGGACCTGTTTTCAATGTCGAACTCGTGGGCTGTATGAGTCGTGGGTGTCGGTCTCGTAGGATGACCCCGTTATTTCGAATCTGAAACACGCAAAATCTCCAGATGTTTGTTAAAGAAAATGTAAGGATTCGTTAATACGAATATTAATGTGGCATTATCCCCAGGGTTTGTAAATCTGAGAAAAAGTTTGTTTATCTTAGAACGAACTCTCATGTATAGGTCTGCGTGGTACGAAACTTATGGCGATTAGTTTCGGGATTGCGGAATCTTCAGAATTACACATTGTGTTGCGCTTTCGAATCAACAAACCTTCAAAATTACTTAACTTTTCTTCTTCTTTTTTCATATTTGGTAAAACGAACCTTCGGAAAACCGAAACTTTTTTTTTCTCTCTTTCATTTTTTTTTTGTTTATAAAAAAAAACAAAAAACAAAATAAAAAACTTCGGATTGTGAACTGTGAGAAACGAACAGTTACTGTTGTTTTTTCCCCGATCAGTGGTGATAATTCAGGTAAGATATAATTTAGTAGAAAAGAAAATAAGGCACACAAAAAAAACAAGTTATTTGAATCCTGACATCAATTACTGTTTTTTCTTTTTACCGATAAATGAAAGATCATATAGATAAGAAATTAGAGGAAAAAGAAAAAATAGCCTGTGATAACGAATCGTATTAAATGTTTGACATCCTGGTCTTCGCCCTCGGTCTTCGACTTGCTTTCCTTACCTGTCCATCCCGGGTCCCCCAGGCTCCAGACTGTTTATAACCTCCAGGAATGCACCAGTGCGCGCGGTTTCCTTTGTTGAATGCTCTCTATTCTACCGCCCCACCCTTCCCAAAGTCTGGCACCTTGCCATCGTGGGATTTTTCATGTTTTGCTTCTTGGTCAAGTTGGTGTTCACAACTTTGTCTACGTGACTGCGTTCTGTTTTGTTTCTCCGAATTCGCTGCGTGCTCTACAGACACGTGGTGCACAAACAGTTCCTGTATGGCTGTTTACGAGGGGGGTCACCTATACTCACCTGCAAACAGCTTACGGCGAGCAGAAAACGGCAGTTTCCTCTGCTGGTGGCTACTTTTACTGCCAAAATATTGGGCTTTGTCACTACGGAATACTATTCACACACAAATTGCAATGGAATATTCAAGTACATTGTATAACTACTCGTACTTCCGATCATAGCGATCTCTCGAGTGTTCGTGTTTCATCGAAAAGTAAGTGTTGGAAAGTTGTTAGAAACTGCGTAGCAGCGCTAGACAGTCGTTATATAGCTAAGGGCTTCCGTATGCTCGATTTTTATGGGTTTATTGATATTGGAGCTCTGGGAAAAATGTGGGGGAAAAGGATGACTTCAAAATAATTTGCTTGCCCGATTCGGTCAAGCATTTTTTTTTTCCTTGTTCCAAAACGCTTGCCCATCTTTACTACTACATGTAGTATGAGAAAGTGTGTGATAGATTGAAGTTTACTTCACATGTCATGATCGTACTGTACAAACTCAAAGAAAAAAAAAATTACTCGCAATTTTCCTGAAAGTGAGATCGAACAAAAACAATTAAAAAGATAAAATTAGATTAAAAATGTCATGATCGTGCTGGAGAGAGCCCAAAGAATTGTAGACAAATCACACGCAGTTTTGCTGAGCATGATTTCGAAAGAATTTGACAAAACTTTGTCATGATCGTGCTGTGACAGAGCTCAAAGAATTCGTAAAGTGCAAACAAGTCAAACGCAGTTTTGCTGATGTTGAGATCGAAAGATAGTGTATAATGTTTATTAATACGATCGTGAGAACTCAAAAATTGAAACGCACCGTTACTAACCCCGCGTGAAACACACGAGCCGCCCAAATACACTACAACATGATACATGTAACTAGATTTTCAGCGCCAGTGTACGAGTGTATCGTGCATGCATCAAACGTTTAGGAAGGTTGTGCCACAGTGATCCGATCGACGGGGAAAGGATGTGCGTACACCACTTCAGTATCTCCCCGTAGTTGCGTGCACACGAAGAATGAATCATGCCCGTCATACCGCGGCAGGACGATCAGCGTCCTACCGCGTTCCTCCGCACGATTTTTTTCCCCTGCCGCTGCGCGAGGAAAAAAACGTTCAGCGCGTATTACGCGTTCGGCAAATCGTCCTACCGCAAATTTGCGGGATCCCGCGGTAGAACGCTAGTGAGAATAAATATCCCTTCCCTAAGACACAGAGTATGGTGTGCTTTTTGCATAGTGTGTCAGAAACAAAAAAGAGAAGTTGGCAAGCACACAGTACTATCTGCGAGGTGTGCATTCCAATAGCAATTCTATGACAATATTAAAGGCCTCCAGCAACAGTCAGCTCTGGAAATATTTTAAATGAAAACTATATAAATGCTGGGCATTTGATAGTGGTCTACATGCCATACTAAAGCTGTCTTTAACAAGCAAGGCAAATCAAAGTTTGATGACATGTCCACATCACACTTCCGTCGTCCAAATTCTACCTAATTCAGTTAAACATGGGAATTCTCCTCAACTTTCAAGACGACCAAATATTACATACACTAGTTTGACAATGTGTGAACTTACCTCGTACTCCCTGGAATAATGATTTCAGGCACGTCACCAAACGTGAAGGCATCTCTCCCCAGCCCTTCCCTCTTTGTCCTGCCATTGTGTCCTCCGTTCTGAGAGGAGCATGGCACCACACTTTCCTCTTCGCTCTGCTTATTGTTCGAGTGGTTCTCTGAGTCCGATATCCTCAACTGGCCGACTCCCTCGGCCACCATCCTGTCCTGCCCAGTGTCCATCCTGACGCTGTAGAAGCTCTCGACGTCGCTCAGGCGATCGTCGTCGTCGTCGACATCAAAGAAGCTCCCGGCGGGGCTGCCTCCGCCACTCCCGCTGTCCGAGTCGCCCCTCACACTGAGGAACTCATGGTCGTCGAAGTGGTAGTCGAACTCCTGGGCGATGCCTGTGTAGTGGTTGCGAGGGCTGGTCGAGAGGCTCGCGGACAGCAGCTCGAGGCGGTCGTGCTGTCGGGCGAGGGCGTGGAGGGCGTCCTGAAGGTTGCGAGTTCGTTCTTGCTCCTGTTTCAGCTGAAGGTTACGAAGCTGCAACACAAAAAAAATATAAAACCAAACACAATGACTGAAACAGTATACACACAAAATTGCAATACATTTATCTACTGTGGTATGAAGTATTAGTACCCAACTGTAAAAGTAAACAATTTTGCCGTGAGGAAATTTTCATGCATTTCGCATTTAAACTAACATGATCACCAAAAACTAAAGTAACCATATTTGTTGTTCTGAATCAAAAACATTTAAAATTCATCTTACCCACCTGAGCACAAAAAAAGAGAAAGGCAACATGAAAATGTCTATTTTTACAGTATGCTTTGTTGATGGGTAGCTTCGAGAATGCTATCCATTCCATATTTTTTGTCAGCCCAATCGAACTCTTTTGTAATTCAGAAAAATCATAACAAAACAAAACAATGCAGTCTAACTGTGCAGCAAAAACAAAGGCATTCATACCAGAATCCCAAATCTCAAATGTGTTGTTTCCTTTTGGTTCTGAGAGCGGCTGACAGAAAGGCAGCTATCACAAACATGTTTGATTAATGTGAAAAAGACAGAATTGATACACACTAGCCACAGCAGTAGTGTACCAGGAAATTTGACTGCCATATTGATCACACAACTCTACGGTACACTGCCATCTTACATTACAGGATGCCACTGCCCCCACACATACAATCCAGTGGACACTTTGCTCGTCAAAGTACACTATTTGGACCTCGACTTACAAGAGATTTCTCTTTAAAAATAAGAAATACACCTGCGCTCATTCACTGATATCGCTCAAAAGTATAACTGATGGAACAAAATCTCATTCCTGCACTGCTGAAAAATAAACAGGAAGACCCTCCCCCTAACAAAAAAAAATAAACAAAAAAAATTAAATGAACAAATATATATACAAAAAAACTATATAATATCAACTTGTTTAGTCCCATTGGCCACATGCTCATACTACAAAGTCAGTAGGATTTTGGGCCAGTGATCTGGAGACGGTTTACAGAACTGATAGTAACAATAAAATATGTCATTGTGTCTGGCATGTAAAGACTAGGACCACTACCGGGGTGCCAGGAGCAATACAGGAAGCTGGCGGCAGAGCTGCGGGAAGCAATTCAATAGTTTTAATACACTGTAGTTGGTCACAGCTCTTGACTTTCAACAAAGTTTAAGGACAACCAGATGCTACTCTGGGTGTCATCTGTGCCTTTAAAAAAAATTATTAAAGATGTATACTTGTACATGTATTCACAAGAATGCATGTAGATGTTCACAAAGTTGGAATGTTCATATCATTGTACAATGTGTAGGTCTACAAATTTTTGTACAGGAAACGAGAATAGCATGAAAGTACAATGTAAGCTGTCATGACAAAAGATTCACTTTTTAACTTTGGGGGGAAAAAAGGAAAAAGAGGGGGGTTTTATACTGCTTACACCAGTTTGCTGATATACTGTTAACTCAACAAAACTCTGCATCTTGACTGCTTCTGTATTTAGAAAAAAAAAAAGAACTCTAAACTGAAATGTTCAAACTGACTTGGCCATGGAGGAGATAAGAACAATACACAAAAGTGGAAATTTTCGCAGTGCTGAACATTTCACGCATTTTGTGCAACTAGAAACTAGCGCGAAAATAAATACACACAAATATTTTTGCATGCCATATGCTTCTGTAGTTGATGTCATGATTCCGCGGAATTAAAAAATGCAATTTAACTCTTCTCACCCAGCTGAGTGCGAAAAATTATTCACTCGAAAATATCCACTTTTACAGTACATGTAAGTGCATTTAAATAGGTAATTGAAGTATGAGAATTACTCGACCACAATTCATACTAGTAAACAAGGAAAACATGTTAATCAGTTGCAGTATAAGGAAATCATAGACTTCCCATATTTTTGCATAACTTCACAAAAACAAGAGAGAGGGTGGATGCAATCCACAGTAGGCGTTTTCACATCAGCCGGATAAAAATCCAAGCTCGAGATATTTTTCGCGATTGCGAATTAGAGCGCTATTCATTTCTTATTCACATCAGCCCGAAGAGAACTAGCCCGCATTGTTTTTCGAGCTAATTTGATAGCTGATTATGTGCAAACAGCATCAGTAATGTGTGTGCCCTCTCAAAAATTCCTCATGATTTGTGTGCAGTTTGCCTCGATCGATCGGGTCACACACGCTAGGCATGATGGGATGCATCGCGCTAATTTCGCGAGTCGTTTTCACATTATCAAATAGCGCGCTACAATCCTGCTATTTCAGAAATTTCCCGAGTTGGAGTCGAGAAATTTTCTCGATCAGAGAGATACAATTTGCACGCTAATTTGTGTTCACATTATCAAATAGCGCGCTATTTCGGGATTGGGTTAATTTTCCAAGTCAGAAAATAGCGCACTATTTTGAAACATCAGGCTGATGTGAAAACGCCTACTACATGTATGTACATAAAACAAGTCACCCTTCATTTTTTAGGTCATTAGTGATGTCACAATACCTCCTGTTACAGCTATTAAATCATTCACGCACGAACGCGCATTCAAACGTGCATTCAAACCTGTATTCAACAGTCCTATTTCTCATTTTGGAGCCCCCGCCCTCCTTTCTTTTCCAAACATCAGATTTCGTGTGGTACTTCGATGGTACGTACACTTTTGTAAAGGTTGCGAGTTGGGAGTATAAAGTGTGTATGCATAACTCAAATGACATGTTATGCTTATTTCACAAAGGGCTATGTCACTTCAGGTCGGGCATGGGTGTGGGTTCTACTGCCAAACATGCACATTACAAGTCAAAACAAGCAACTTTCGTAATTGCAAATATCTAAAAAGATCGGGTAAGGGGGAAAAAGAGCGAGCAAGAGAATGGAAAAAAGGGAGAGAGAAAAAGCAAGTTACTACAACGTGTACATCATAAAATGTTTATGCACTTGTGGATCATGCAAATACCAATACCGAGGTAAAACTATTTGTAGTTATCAAACAGACTTTGTAGGCTTATTGAATTCGCCATGCAGTAAATGCTATATATAGTCTTGGGCTTATGCCAGCTGCCCCCAGCCCCACCCTTGAGGGCCAGTCAGCCAGACCCTCTAGTAGACTGCTTTATGTTCAATACAGCACTGCCACTGGCAAATGCCATTTAAAAGATATTGATCACACTGAAGTTGTCCTAATTAAGTCATTACACTGTAAAAAATGTCACATTTTAATGGCGTGTATAATTTTTCACAAATCGGGACTTCCTAACAATTTTGTGAGTGGTTAAATTCGCGATTGCGGACAAACAAATGTATCAAGCGTGTTCAGATCAGAGTTAATATTTCACATGTTTTTACATTCAGGAATAGCACCCGACTTGCAAAATTTGTGAAAATTATAAAAACCTCGCAAACTGTTTGGTGCATAACAGTATGTTGTTGATATCACTGTCATCATCCGACTGCCATTTTTGGTAGTTCTATAGGCCTACATTGTACATTGTGGATTCAGGATCTTTATCATATCACTCTCATTAGACTTGGTAATAGATGTACACATGTAGTAGTATCAGTATATCAGCAAAATTATGAACCTATAAAATTTACCTTTTACATCACTTACTGTAAATGGACTCGTAGTCTGTACACTTTCAGATCTTGCTTAGTAAACACTAAAAGCCTATCGAAGATACACAGAGACTGACTGGCATTCAAGACTACTTGACTTTACACTGGAGATGTACAGATACATTTATATTCCTGTCACCACAATACACAATGAAGCATGTGTTTGCCGACCACTGGCTTGTAAAGGAAGGCCAGCAAAATCATACAGCATTTCACGTTCCGTAGAGCAGCACAACAGAGACCATCTAAATAAACCCTCCACGCAGAGTTGGCCATACTTTTGGTTCACTTCTCTTGTATCTGTTCTAGCTTGGTTTCTGCCATGAAAAAAAAAAAAACAGAAGCAAAGTTTGGTGACCCCGAAGTCTGAGCAAACATGCCACCCATTTCACAAACTGGGAGGATAATCCTTCGACTTTATTCTCTAACCTCATCCCTGGGTGTCTGTGCACAAACACAAAAGAATTCCCCTAAAAAAGATGACAACCAGAATGGCAAGGCAAACGCAGCTATTCAGAGCCATTGTGACGTCACACTGTTTCTGCAAGGTTGGCATCCAAAACTGTAAATTCCTTTGTTTGTTTTCTTATTTTTCCATTTTGAGTCACTCAACCTTTTCATACTACAAGTAGTTACTACCGACCCTTAAATGTGCAGTGTCAAACTATCACACTACATTTCACCATCCACAGTATGCAGAGATTATTGAGAATTGGGCATTCCAACAAACCGGGTTAACCCCATGACGAGATTTTATGTAAACTTTTAATGGGCATCACTTCACAATCATAAGTCACATTTTATTCCCATAGCCAGTGGATAGGGCCTACACGTATGTATGGGGTTCTATTTTACTGGGGAAATTCAGTACTGTGTAAGGCTGTACATGCAGATTCAAAGTTTAGAGGTTATAACAAGCATGCCATGCAGGCTATTATGGATATCATACAGAACCACCTTCAATTTACGATCTGAAGCCACAGCTAAGTGTTTACTATTGAAATGTCATTCACGCATTTTTCCTTTTTAAGTTCTATTTTAGCACTTTCGTATCTGCTGGAGACAAAACATTAGACAGAATATTGCTGCATTCTGTGTTGAAGAAGGCACTATTTTGGCGTGTCATTACTTTACAGAACATAAGTCAACTGGCGTTAGATTAGAACCTCTGCTACATGTATAAAGAACATGTACAATTTTGTACCACACAGTGGCATCATCTGTACAGCATACATATCATGCACTCAGCCCCAGTATCCAAAGGTAAATCGCTTTTATGACCTACACTGCTGGAATCGCACAGCACGAAAGAGGCCTCAAGAGTTCATTAATCAGGTTTAATGTAATGTTGTAGGCCTACTCATCGTGGCTGTGGGGTGTCATAGACATTACACACAAGGCCTCTTGCATTAGACTGCATTGCAGCCAAGGATAATACAATGTACAGTTAAACACAACATAATGAGATTTAACCATCATTACTTCAGTTAGTCCTTGGGTAGGCAACATAGATTAAATAGCAAATGATTACTATTCCAATTGTGCATCAAAACATGACCCTGTTTTACCCCAAACTTGACCTAAAAAGATCAGAAAGATCCAGGTAGGCAATCACTAATCTCAACTACTGTACACATGTAGAAAGAGATCAGTGGTACATTTGTATGCATGTGATCGGCGCGGGGCATGTCAATCATTCTCTGTCTGCAATGTTGAGCATGCGTGTTGAGTGTATGAGGAATGTTACCGCTGTTGCGTTCTAACAGAAGGGCTGTCAGGGTAATGTCGCTGTACACGCCCTACAATAATAGCTGGCTGTGGTAGAATTTGGCAAAAGTTACCACAACAACGTCCGTGCAACAATTTGCAGGGACCATTTAAACAGGCAGGGGGGAAAAAAAAGATTACTAGGATGCTACCCGGATGTTGTCGTGGTAATTCTAGTTTGAAACAGCTTGAGATGAATTTGTTATTAATGGAAAAACACTCAAAGAGGAATGATTTCACCTTAGAAGATTGGTAGATTAAATTCACACAAAAATGATATCAATGGGTAGGATACATGTTCACTGAAAATGTAGATTACCAACACCAATATCTTGCATACCACACATAATACAAAAATAGATCATTTTGTATGATTGATTTTTATACAACCTATCACCAAATAGTTTATAAATACTAGCTCTGAGGAAAAATGGGGGGGGGGGGGAGCACTTTCACTACATTATACGCAAAGTACATTTCCTTAACAACTGTCACACTGACTTTCAGTCTTGATAATATTTTGTACTCTCCTGACCGAGAAATTTTCTATCAATATCCACCTGTACTCACAAACACTTGAAGGAAATAGACATGCTTGTTCCCATTTTTACATTGTAACAGCAAAAACATTTGATGAAGATTAAACCTTTTGTTTTCATACTAAAACCTGCTTCTAAAAACCATGAACTAGAACAAACATTGTATAGAATTTTTATTATGAAGTTGTGAATTGTGCAAAAATTCAACCAAATGCAGTATACCCTGTTGCGCTGACTCTGTCATTATATGTATGTACTCCTGTATCTGAAAAGAAAGATGTGCCTGATTATATTGTAATGTATGTTACAAAGCTCCTGGTGTACAAAGGCTAAGGATCCAACGTACCAAACATGTACATGGACATCAGCAGCAAACACAAGAGGAGCTCGTTTAAGCTCAATATCTCTGGCCGATTATTTTGCGGGTTCGCTTTTTTTTTTTCCACCACCTTCTGAGTGATGGATCAATACAGTCCACCTGCCGTAATGAACAACGTGCTGATATGATGGAGCTATTTGAATGCTCTCACATCAACTGCCACCACTATATACAATCTACGTCACGGGTAAATACTTCAGATCCATTTATAATCACTTTGGAGGCGTCGGCGTCATTCCCATCTAAAAAGGAAATACATACATGTATACGTACATCCACATGAAAAACTACATTAATGGATTGAACAGCTGATTGGGTAGCTTACAAAATATTTTTTGCTTATGAGAAATTGCCAATGATTCCTTAAAAACCAGCAGAACACTTGTTATTTTACAAGATAAGAGGGTGTGGATAAAGGTTGCTCTCCACTGCAGTGGAGAGAGATGATCCTTGTGATGCACTGTCATCTTGCTTGCAAAGTGGTACACTGCATTCACTTTAAATTTTGATTGAACCTTGGAATTGCTATCTTTTTTAAAGAGCTCTTTATGCCAAAACTGAGAAGAAACAATCTTGAAAAAAAAAGTTGTTTTCTTTCGCCATTACACTTTATACCTCTTGATGGAATAGCAAATATTTAAATGGCACAGCCTGGAGCAGTATACAAATGCTAAAAACAACAAAAACAACCCAGACCAACACTCTGAACCTTGATGACAGATCTGACGGAGGTAGAGAGGGAGAAAGAGAGTAGAATGAAAAAGAAACAACCAAAGCACTATGTACATGCATGCACTCAATTCGATACAAATCTACCATCACTATAATTTTCTCTCATTTCGGTTGGAAGAATGAGGTATATAAAGTACAAAGATCGCCCCCTCTGGATGATCACTTGAATATTAACTGATTGTCAATAAACCAATCGCATACGAAAGGTGAGTGTGCATGGTTTCAACCCGTTCTCTGGCCAGCTCCACCACAATGATACTGCTGTGTCACAGCTAGGCACCATCCCAATGTGAATAGTACAATGTATGGTGCAGTGCAATGCACCTGACATTTCAGCACAGAGCGTGTGATTACACCGGCTTTACATTTGTTATTCGCAGATTACCACACATACATTTGTAACTGGTGACGCACTCCTACAAACAGGGGGCATTGATCCATAGTGAAAGCTACTGTTGTAGAGCAGGAAAGAATACACAGAGATAGGATGCGCACATGTCAGAAGTTCAGTCTGATAAAAAGGCTAGATATGTATAATGTGCTCTTTACAAAAATAAGTGCAGTCACGACAGGTAAAAAGCCATCACTCGCCATAAAAAACATCTTATGGTTGTCTCGAGACAATGGCTCTAATCTGGCCTATTGCTAACACAAGCCTGCCTGTGAACACTGATCATGCATCAATACTATTGTTTTGGTGGGCCACATACACAATGTACCAACATACATGTACCCTTTTTATCGATCTGCTTCAGCAATGACTGAAAATATGGTCCAATATGATTCATCAAAAATGCCAACATTTTAGGACATTGTATGTTTTCACATAGCCTGGTAGTGTAACATTAAAAAGGGGAGTGAACTCCCCATTTCATTCATTATGCTACTTTCTCAAGTTCCTCCAACTCGGGCTGCCACTGCACAAAAGCACACACTGTATGTGGTGAATCTTCAAAAAAAAAAAAAAAAAAGGAAACAAAGAAAAAGAAAATTTTATCTTTCTATGTATGCCCAGTACACTGACTGTACATGTGGTATGGAATATGGTTCCATGCATTGCCATAATAAACATGTATCATTGCTTCATTGGCAGGAGGATTAGTCTTCAATGGCGTTGATGTGAGACGTGACTACAGTACCCCGCCTAAAATTAAGATGGTGTGAAAATGTTCACATTGACTATAGTATGGTACTGCACAAGTCGTGGATTTAAGTTGAGCCTCAGTTGTGGAGTCGCATGGCCACTGTGAACGCATTATCAGATGGCTGTTATGATACGGTTTAATACCAACTTTGACATTGTCTGAACTAGGAATGAAAAATGAAGATGAAAGGGGGGGGGGGTGAAATGAGAGGAGGGAGTAGGAATAAGACAGGTTCCCTAACAACAGCATAGCAACCACCTACATTGTATGGGAGCACTCACCCTGCTCTTCCAGTGAGAGCCCCACCTAAATTTTGCTCCATGAAGCATCAGAGGGAGTTTGCTTCACATGCTGGAGATGCACTACCAAACACCTACAATATGTAGCAGTAGCACTGCTGGGTGATGAGTGGCTCTTCCACCATACTTGTACATATGTACGTGCACATCTCACCATAGGGAGTTCGCACAGTTTGCAGTTTGGGAGTGAGATTTAAGATCACAATCCAAACAGTGATGTTTCGCTCACAATCGAAATCTCACTAATTTGTTGCGTGAACACCCACCTGGCAGGTCAAAAAATTGTGATTCGGATTGCGATCCTGATCTTCTCACTCCTTCTGTCATCGGAACATGCATATTGTGATGTAAACCTGAAGTAGAAGCCGTGGTACAATTATGGTACAATTTTGTACTACTAGTACTACTCCACCCCATTTATAGTGTGTCTTTTCTTGTTTTCATATACATTGTACCCTCATGTAGCAGCAATGTTTAAGCCAATGCTAAATTGGAGAGCTTTGCTTAGAACTACAGTGTATGCTTGCATCCAGCAGTGGAGGTAGCGTTTGATGCACGACTGGGTATCACTGAGTCACCCCCTAAAAGCGATTGGACCTTGGTAGTACTAGTCTTAGTACCAGGCCATTCATTTCTTTTGAGGGAGCCGAGAATGCCTGCGTGAGAATTTTGCTCTGTCACTGAACCCATTCAGAAACCAAAAACCCACACAAAAATTCTGATTGTTGACCAAGTACAATGTACATCTACATTGTACATGTATGTAAGTAACTTCCAGCTACTTGTAAACTGATATAAAATTGGGACAGAAGAAAATTGCAACTGTAGTTTATTTTCCTTAAATTACATTTGTAGGTTATCTGAGGCAGAGTATTAAAACTTTCAACAATTGATTAATTAGCTTCAACAGTCTGTGTATTGAGACTACATGCACACACCTGAATGCACAACTGGAAACTGCAGGGGAACGAGGGATAAAAGGAGGTTGATTATTTTTGACTCATCATGAAGGAGGTACTCAGCAAGAATTCAAGAGGGATATGACAGCCAAATAACAATGAATAAAGGACTTGGGTAGAGAAGGGCAGCATACTATGTACAATATTAAATGGTCTATAGATACTAGTGGCTGATTAGTCTTAGCTATGCAATCGCATGACTAATGCAGAGAGGATCGAAGAAATTATGACATGTCAAGTCAGGTATGTAATGCCAGAATTAGACCAGCAGCCGATTGGCTAGAGTATGTATTGCAGCGTCAAAAGCGCGCAATGGTGAAAAACTACAAATTGACTATGGGCCTAATTTGCGAGTAAATGTATTGTAAATGGCAATGACAGCCATGCAATATCCTACCAAAATTGCTCGACAAAAATTGCATGTTTCACAGCAACAGTGTGCAATGGTACAATGTATTTTTAACTGTATGTCATGTGATGAGCAATCAACCTATCAGATAGCTAGAATATCTTTAAGGTGTTGTATAATATGGGACAGTTCTACAATTGTAACATGAAAACAAAAAGTGCTGCATGATAATACAGCCATATGGTAAAGTACAAACATACAAAGTATGTTTGTACTTTATGATATAAAAGTCAATACTCATTCAAGTAATTCAAGTGAAAGTGATAGGAAACTGATATCATATGGCATCACATTACAAATTGTATCAAAGGGTACAGAATACACTCTACACAGCATACAGTGGATCAACACTGAATCGCAGGATACAACTGTCTCTCGTCAAGTGTTTTTGAGGGATAAATTTCAATATTGTTGCACAACTGGGCACTTGTAATACAGTATCGGAGACATGCCAGAGGAGAGTATCTTTTTGTAGTGATGTCATCTCATCTGCACCTTCAGTTTCTCTGTACACAGATCGTGCAAACAGCTGGATAGACACCACCAGTTGCTACGTACATTGTAGTCTTTCCGGCCTCAGACCTCACGGCACTACTTTATCATTTTGCCCCCACTCTTATTTCTGCTGTCACCTCATCCAGCCACAGGCTTTGGTATGCTTTGTTATTTGTTTCTCTGGTTTCCATGCATGGGTACACAGGTTTCTGCATGTATACTCTGATAGTATCAATGCTATTGAGGAATTTTCACAATGGGCAAAGTACTCATGCATAGAATATACAGTATTACTGTAAAAGTGGAAATTTTCGCGCATTTCGCGCAACCAGAAACTAGCGCGAAAATAAAAGCACGCGAATATTTTTTGCTTGCCATATGTTCCTGTGCGTGATGTCTTGATTCCGCGGAATTAAAAACACGCGAAACTCTTCTTACCCGGCCAAGCGCGAAAAATTAGTCGCGCGAAAATATCCACTTTTACAGTATCTGACTTCTTCATGTACATATTCACGATGTACATACCACTCTATTCCAGTTGTCTTGTTTGCACAGGGAAAGACATTTATAACTCTCTAACACACTCAACTGTGTGTCTGTATCCATACTGGGAATCCTGCTGGGCAGTATTGGTCACTCTCTGACCACTGGGGCATAGGGCAAGATGATGCACTGTCAACAATACAGCATTATTTCAAGCATTCATTCATTTCTGCCCGGTTAAACAGTAACCCAGCCTGTGTAATGATTGATTGAGTCTTGATTACATAACTGGGGTGAGCACTCACCAAATAGACATTGGAAATTTCTTGAATGCTTTGCAGAAACCCCTCGTCTGAAATGGTAAGTTTCTCTTCCCAGTATTCATATTATACAATCGTAGCTAGAGAAAGAATGTTATAGAGATCTAGAATGGTTTACAGTATCATTGTCATCTGAACAATATGAAAGGTTTGTACTTTAAAAGCATAATTTACCATTTGCAGATGAAACAAAAACCCAGCATTAGTGCTTCAAACTAGTTCTAAAATGTAAGTTAGGGATAGAAACAACCAATGTAAAAATTTGAACCAGTATAATTGATGTTTTGTTGTTAAATTCATATATACAAAATGTGAACAATAGTTACAATAAAGATGTTTCCAGACTAAACCGTCTACACTTATGGTTTAATGAGAAAAATACTGATATCTCCTTATAAAAATGTTAGGCTTTATTGCAAAAATTTCATATGGTAGGATGATTTGTGATACAACTGACCTGACATATGCATCAAATGTGATATCTTGAACATTGTTTAAATCACTGCTCCTAAAGGTAAACTGGACCTTTAATTTTCACTGTGCAACTGAATGAAAAATTGGCAGTCAACAACTTGCTCTTGAAAACAAGAAGTCCAATCACACTCACCGTAGACTGTTAAATGATAGGCAATACCTTGAGAAATCTATGAACTGTCTGTGAAATATGTCGCATGTGTGTGGGTGTGAGGGAGGGGGAGGGGGCAATGTACCACAACATGTACATTTGTACATATACACACTGTGTATTGTAGCTTGTATCAAGGAGCTTCTTGTATGGATCTTGCAGCTGGACTTGTGTAAATGTGACCCCTTAAATGAACATGGGGGAAAGGGCTTTGATAAAAAGGAAATAGTGGGCGCATGTCCGGGACATATATCAAAAGTCTGACTCATGCAAATAATAAACAAACTAAATAATCCCTCATCCTGCAGAAAGTTACTTGCCTGGATTGGGGGGGGGGGGGGGGGGGAGACTCTGTGGAGATTCAGGGTGTCCACCAGGATATTGCTGTGACTAGCAGAGGATGTTCTTTGTCATTCAAGAAGCATAGTCTCACATTAACATCCTCTTACGTTCTCTAAACCTTAGCAAAATTGGTGCTGAATTTGTTTATTATTCATTGCACTACAAGTGCAGTATTTCCTGAAATGTTGTACAGTGTACTGCACTACTGAAGATTTTATGCCAATTTTCAACAGTTCAACCATTTCTACCTATTGCATTCATCTCCAATAGACAAGGTTCCATGACGTCAATATGATACACTTGTATGCATTGCCTGAGGGGCAAAAAAACAAACAAAACAAAACAAAACAAAACAAAACAAAAACATGTGTATTAAATGCATTATGTACATATGGATCTCCAGCACACATACAAAAATGTACCACATACATCTGTACGATAAACCCGCCTGCCAGGGTGGCCTAATAACATTGCACATGCTGATGGGATGTGGGATGTACTGTAAGTATGCGCTTGCCTTGGCATATGGGGACCCCCATTGCACAGTTTTTGCCCTCTAGCCAGTAGAGCCACGGCTTGATGACATCATTGGAACCTTGTCCATTATGTTATTATGATAAGCAGTAAAATTTAGAGTTGCCAATTTAATAGAGAAAAGACAATTTCTGAAGTGAAATAGTAAAAAAAACAACAACAACAACTTGAATTCAAGTTCAATATAAACAGCAAACATATTGCCTAAAATATATATTTTAACATTCAGTTGTACATCCCTACTGGGTTCAATGACTAGCACTGAGAAAGTGCTGGAAACCTCCAGACTGCAGGAATTGGTTTGTTGACAATACATCGAATAAAAATCTAATTTAAAAATCTTTGACCCTTTTAGAGCAATTGTTATAAATAATTGTATTATAAAGTTTACCCAACAGTTGTGATGCATTGTGTACTCAAATCATATTCCTAAGAATTGAAATGATCGTTGGCTCAATGTCAAAGTGCCCATGTTACAGATGTTCATTTTAACAAGATTTGATAAGGACATTCAAAATGTATTTTCTTTCTTTTTTTTCAAACTTTTCAATCAAATTTCCAAAATTTGATACACACCTTGACTAACAAAATCAAAATGAAAAAAAAAGAAGAAGTTATTTAGTAACTTTACTTTAATACTGGGGTAAACTATCCTTTTAATAGAGTCAACAGTCTGTGTGAAAGATTGAAAATTTAATCACTGCTTTTAATTCATACTCTGTAACAGTGAAAAAAAAAACCAGATTATCAATACTAGTGCTATGAACACCACATACAATGTAGCTTTTGAGTCTACATGTAGTCCTTCATAAAATATCACATACATTGTATGACCAATATAACACAATACAGAGTAAAAATGTCTGCTCGTTCCATAGATTAGGAGTGAGGTTTCAGTCTTTACACTGTCTTCATTTTCATTTGATGGGTACAGAAGTTTCTCCAAACATGACTCAGAACAATCAGGCCACTGGAATATTGCAAAATTCCTGTCTTTTTTCAGTTTATTGTGGAACTATTTTCATCATTAAAACATAAATTCAATGGCCACATGTGAAGTCACTCTAGTGGTGTACTGTAAAAGTGGATATTTTCACGCTTGGCCGGGTAAAAAGAGTTTCGCGTGTTTTTAAATCCGCGGAATCAAGACATCACGCACAGGAACATATGGCAAGCAAAAAATATCCGCGTGCTTTTATTTTCGCGCTAGTTTCTGGTTGCGCGAAATGCGCAAAAATTTCAACACCGCGAAAATTTCCACTTTTACAGTATATGGAGATTCACACACTAACTCCTTGAAATGTGTATAGATCTGCCAGTAATTGATGTATAAAAATAATTGTAAAAACAAAACAAAACAAACAAAAACCGCTCCTGGCACATTCTGATGATTGCGTATCTTCTTTCATACACCAAGGCATGAAAGAAAAGATCAGGACTTGTATTGCTTCATTGTATTTTGATATTGTTTTCAACATGGCTTCCTAGAACTACCATCAACATTTTATGCATGATGGATATGCTCCACTTTATACTGTACTTGGCACAGAGTCAAAACACATTGACAAATTGGTACAGTTTCTGATTATTCCCCTAAGAGATTCTGTTCCCGGGTTATTCCATGAATACAACAGGAATGTTATTAAAGCCCTTAAAGGGATAGTACAGTATTGGTGGAGATAAGAAATAGGCTTTTAACTTTTTGCGAGATACCAAGAAAATACTTATGAAATAGTACAGAGCATACCATTTTCAGAGGGATTCAAAGTTTATTTGATGAAAATCGGGTTTGGAGTGACTGAAACATCCAAAAACAAAGTAAAACAAAGCGATCGTAATAAAGTGTGGGTCCCACACTTATTAGAATCACTCTGTTTTGGATATCTCAGCCATTTCGAAACCAATTTTCATCAAATAAACATTGAATTCCTCATAGAATTACATGCTCTTTCATATTTCATAGGATGCTTCTCATTATCTTACCAAAAAATGTTAGAAATCTGAAATTAGGTCTCAACCAAAACTATACGATCCCTTGAACTGGAAAGGATGTTATCTTCCATCAAAATGCAGGTTGTCAAAACAAATAAAAATTATTGTATGTCAATTTAAATCTTTTAATTTATCTGTATTTCTATGTAATTTTGTATCATATGGGCATGGCGGGGGGGGGGGCATTTTTGTGCACCATACAAAGGAATACATTAAGCTGTCATCACTTTGGGCCCCCCCCCCCCCCACTGTTTTTAACCCAGAAGTACGTAAGTGGCACTGAAAAGAAATAGACAGAGATCTTAAAGTGTGAGCGCAGTGAGGTTATGTTTTTCCTCTGAAAACCCCCCTTTTTTTTGTTGTTTGTCAGCCGAAGAAACCCGGGAATCGAAGGGGAGAGATGAGATGAGCCAAGGACGTTCGTTTTTTTTTTTTCTTGTCAGCTGAAGAAACCCGAAAGTGGAAGGGAGAAATGAGCTGAGGACCTTTTTTTTTTTGCTTGTTACAGCCGTAGCTCATGAAACCCGAATGGCCCCCCCCCCCCCCAACTTCTGAAAACGCTCCACGGCCCTGATGGGTACAGGTGTGTGTAAGAATCAGAGCACGGGTTATGGATAAGATATAAAGGTAAAAGGATTTTCAACAGCAATAGAACCTTTCCTCATTGTAGAAGGTTGATAGAAGTGAAGGGTACAATGTGTAGGAAACCCTATCCAAATTTGTTTCAAAATTCACCTCGAAAACAAAGTGACAGTGCAGTTTTAGTCACAGAGTCAGAGGACTTTTGTATGAATCCTTGAATGACAATCACACGACAATCTCATTTTGAGAAAACATCGAAGCAACAAGCACCCGTATTCATCAGTACCCTTCAGTCAGTCCTTCCCAGAAATTTGCAACAGCCTGCCACGCTTGCAAATCTTTCCTACATGACAAAAGTTTGCAAATCCAAATTGTCGTCTCCAACTTGCACTGTAACTACTGGTCACTGGTCAGTCCCTAGTGTACCTTTTGGAAGGAATCACCACAAGGCACTATGTAAAAAACGAACATGATAAAGATCTAAAACTTGAACCTGTTACATGTGTAAGTCTTTCTTTTGTTCTTAAAGAAATAAAAGGAAGAAGTTGTTTTGATGAGTAAGGTTTATTCATTGTGCAATGTTTCAAGTCTTGGAAGATTTATCATGACAACCTACAGTACGTACAACGGTTGTATAATATGGTTGTTTTGGGTGGGTGGTGGAAAAATGTTAGTATCGTTACTACTGCTGTATGACAGGGCACCCAATAAACACGTCATTTGACTCCGATAGTAAAAATAATGCAATAACAGCACAAGGCATGACAGCATGATCTCATCATCATCAGACCATGTAAAGTAGACCTACTAAAGGCCTTTCTTTGAAGTATTCCTCTTGCTTGATTGCATTAAAGTTAATCAAATCTCCATGGACTTGACTAGATTTTACATTCATGTATGATGTAGGTTTAAGTTAGCATTTCAAATTTTACATTCTATCATTCAAACTGTCTAAAGTGAGACAGTGCTCCTTCTCTCAAGAGTAATCAATGAGTGGAATGTTAAGTTACCATCATTTACAGTTGACAGCTTATCAGTGAACAGTTTTAAGTCTAATTTAGAGAGATTCTGGTGTCAGAACAAGAATACAACCACCAAGAGATATTTTTCTGTCCTCGCAATTACATAATTTTCTGCACAGTGCCTACCAAAGAGCTATTAGGAATATTAATTTCATGCCTAATCATGGTCATGCCGACACCGAGGGGCAAATATGTATAATGTGGAGTGCAAGTTTGGATTTGGCTTAACTGCGACCAGCAGCCCCAAACGCATAGATTTCTAGCGTAATGGGGCTACGCATTTGGGGCTGCTGGTGCTGGTCGCAGTTAGATTTGGCTCAACTTTACACCCACTTCCAAGGTAGAACTGTGTCTATGTTATTCATTTCAAGGTATGTTTGAATGTTATCCAGGCCGACAAGGCCTGGCAGATCTGCCACATCTGCCACATCTGCCACATGTTCGTAACAATAACACCCGCCACTGTAAATGCCGAGAAAAGAGCAAGGCTACAAAAGTTGCTAGCGTTAGACCCCAATCCCATCGGTTGGTGTGAAACCATTCAGCTACTTGGGTACGCCTGGTCACATAACAAGGACGGACGGAGCACATTGAGCACACTTGCACAGCACAACATTCAAGTTTAAAACCGGCTCAGTTGTCGAGTACACAGACCCCGGTTATAAAAAGTGCTTTGAATGCCAAACACACAACATTCAATTGACTTGAGTCACATGTGAAAGCACATACCATAATAGGTTTAACGTTAGGCATTAATAAAATTGCTTTTCCTGTAAGAACGATCTCGATTCCACATTCACACCTTGCCTCGTTCGCACCTTGTTCAGTGAGTTAGCCACATCCACATCTGCCACTTGCCAGTGCAGTGCCACCTATCAGTTTATCGGACTACACAAGTGACCAGTGAACGGGCAGTGCCGGTGCCAGTGCAGTGCCAGTGGTCATCCATCAAAATAATTACGCAAAATCACACTACAAACATGAATGGATCTCTCTTGATCAACAAGTCTCACATAAAATACTCACTGCTGAATATGATGATATACAATCTTGAAGACAATACCAACGCGTAATCAACAATATTATTCCGAGAGAATTACGATTTTCAACCCGTATACGTTGGTAGGTTCTTCGCCGTCGCGTAGCTCCTCTTCGTTTCTATCACACACCGTTAAATTTCCGTACGTGCGCGTGTCTTACGATAGCCCTACAGTCGCCACACACACACACAGCGCATCACCGCTGACTGGTAAAGCCGTGCGAGGCGATCTAGGCACCATTCACACACGTTCACAACCGAACCCGGCTGCTATCCATGGCCATCCACACAACACAACCACAGAACTCGAGTTCTGTGAACACAACATACGATACGCAACACGCATCGTGCCATACATACCGTAGGTCAATCGAGGTGCGTTGCGAGCTGGGTTCATCATGAGATAGGGTGCGACGGACGATAGAGGGCTCTGTGCCATTTTAGACTTTGGTACACAGTGCGCAAGACAAATTAGTAAAAAAAAAAAAAAAAAAAAAAAAAATCATCAACGACTTGAAAGAAGTGGCAAAATGATCAGGGCCCTTTTGCATTAAAAAAAAAACAACAACAATTAAATCATACGTATACCATCAGGCATCATCTAATCAGTAGGGAGTGGTCAGAAGCTTGTGTTTTATTCTCTGACTGAAATGTGTTTGTTTCAGGGCCCAGTGTCTTTTGTATTGCTCAAGGCAATTCCATTAGTTTACAACCGGAAAAAAACGTTCCATCTTATAGAAAATATTGATGACAATACTGTAGGCCTATAAGCTGTGATTTTCATATACAGATATTTTTGCAAATGAGGAGGCCACAAACAGTTGCATGAGATGTTGTTTGCGCAAATCGATAACGAGGCTATTGTAGTGTAAGTATACTTGTGCCTGTCCATTAGTGATATTTTCATGTGCTGTTAAATTCCTGGCGCAATGGTGATTTGCGAAATTCACAAAAATCAAACCCTCGCAAAAATAACAGCTTTTACAATAATACCATCTAATACTTGAGAACAGTTATCAACTATTTGACCACATCTGGTCATTCGAAATCTGTATATCAAGGCCTTAAAATTTAATGTTTTTGAAAGATCATGACTTCAGTATCATGGCGATCGCTATAATATCCTTCACACAAAAGATGCTTACAATGACTGCCTGTAATCTCCTAGTAATTAGTGAGAAGATAAATGTGTAAATGATTAGAGATACTTTATTAGAGATATCCTCATTTGCAAAGTTAATGTTTAGGCCTGCTTGGCAGTGAAACCTGAAAGGAAGCAGTGAAGGACCTGAGCTGTAAATCATTTACAAGAATGTTTCAAAACATCGGTTCTTGTTTGTGATTGACAGACGTCTCTTCACTCCTTTTTCACTCCTTCTATCACTCTCTCTCTCAACCACACACATACACATACACACACACACACACACACACACACACCCCTCTCTCTCTCTCTCTCTCTATGGTATACATGTATATACCTTTCTAACTATCTATTCCTCCTCTCCCTCTCTCTCTCTCTCTCTCTCTCTACACACATACCATACCAGAAAACAAGAATTGGAGCTAATGGCATTTTTTCATGGCATGAAATTTTCGCAAATTGCCACTGATATCCAATGCATTACAGTGTATACAAGAACTTTTGCATGCATTTTAATTTCATGAATTTCTCTGCTCTTGCAAAATTCATGAAATTAAAATGAATGCAATAATTTCTGATTTTACAGCATTATATATCTCTTCTCCCTCTCTCATTTTCTATCTTTTTCTCTTCCTCTGTGTGTCTATCTCTCTACAGTATGTCCCAAAAAAAATTACAATCAGATTTTCGCATTGATAACACCCAATATGATTAAACTGTCTAAATGCTACTTCAAGGTCTTAAAATACAACATCTTAGCTCTATTTTGCAGAAAACCCCATTCAATTTGGTTAAGCGGTCACAGAGAAATGTGGATTGTTGTAAAGCATGTCATGAGTCTGATTCTTCCAAGTTTAGCACTTCAATGCACTTGTGTGTGAATACAATAGGCAAAACTTGGAGGGAAGGGATTCCCGACATCCTCTACAAAATTCCTCATTTCTCTTTGACCACTGAAGCAAATCGAATGGGGTTTTCTGTAAGCTTTGGGTAATGAGTTATAGTTTCATACCCTGAATTTGTATTTAGATTGACTCACTATTTTTAAAGATATCATTGTGGAGGGTCCCGTTGTAATTTTTTTTTGGACATACGGTATATCTATCTTTCCTTTCTTTTTCTCTCTCCCTCCTTCTCTCTCTTCTCTTTGATGGGCACCAACCTCGTGTTAACATGATCCACACAATGTGAGAGCAAACAATATTTTTTACCCATTACCTATTGCCACTGTGTTATGACCATGTTTCATTCATACTGTTTAGTTGTTGGTCTTTCATGGGAGTGCGAAGGGGTACTGTATATGGTGTTTATTTGGCGACGTTTTTATTTTCGCAAATTTCGCGAGTCAGGCGCTATTTGGGACTTTAAAAGCACACCAAAATATTAGCTCTAATCCTGACATGAATGTGACGCGTACGCAAACATTTCTCCAGTCTATGCTGTACTCCACAATTGCGAAGTTAACCACTCATAAAATTGCTGGGAAGTCCTAATTCATATAAAATTAGATTCGTTAAATATATGGTACATACAGTACCTAAGTTACGCCTTTGAAAAAAAAAAATCTCTCAACAGCACTTCAGAGTGGTAGCTCTATATTGCCAAGAAAATAAGGTGTTCCATGAATGCCCTTTTATTCACTTTGAACTCTTGTCAATGTCTTAGAGTTGCTCTTTTATTCACTTTGAATTCTGTCAATGTCTTGGAGTTGCCCTTTTGTTCACTTCTAATTCGGTCGTTGTCTTGGAGTTGCCCTTTTATTCATTTTGAATTCTGTCATTGTGGAGTTGACCTTTTATTCACTTTGAATTCTGACAATGACTTGGAGTTGCCCCTTTATTCACTTTGAATTCTGCTGATGTCTTGGAGTTGCTCTTCTATTCATTTTGAATTCTGACAATGACTTGGAGTTGCCCTTTTATTCACTTTAAATTCTGCTGATGTCTTGCCAAGTTTTCTATCTGGGATGTGCATTGAAGAGTTCTATGCTTCAATTTGCCTGTTGCAAGATTTCAGGCCACAATGAAAATACAACTACTTTTGCATATTACGTTACTTCAAGGATAATAACAAAATCTGTATGATATCTCTGAACAAGCATTAAAAGGCACAAATTTCACTTCCTGTTGTTCAGTCTGTTTTCATTTTTATTTTGTTGTTTTGTTTGCTTGTTTTTTGTTTTTGTTTTTTGTTTTTTTGCTGTTGTTACTTATGAAGACCCCCCTTTCAAAATAGTTCATGTCCATCAATCATATCATAAAGATTCCATTTTCTCTTTTTTTTTTTCTATTTCGGTATCTCTCTGGGTATTCACAGTAAAATTATAGCGATACATTTAGCACAGCAGAATTCAATATAGAAGAGTTTGTTCGCAAAAACCGATAAGTCCATTTTTGAAGATTTTGAAGTACGGTCTCTGTCATAAAGTATAAAATAATACCTTTCAAATGATATATTGGTCACTACATATAAAGGTACATTTTTGAAGTAATGGTCAAAAGAAGCAAAAATTTTCTTATTACTCTCATATTTTTCTTGACCTTTAATCGCAAATATCTCTATTTGGCAAATATGGACTTGTCGGTTTTTGCGAACAACGTCTTCATATATACAACAAATATTTCATACTGCACATCATGCATTATTCACAAAATATTGACTGGCTCCAAAGTTCATGGGCAAACTACTACAAAAAATGGAAACATGCCCATAGTCAATGTTTTGGAGCAGTGATTGTTAAAAACTTTATAAATGTATCTTTGTACAATTTCAAATATCTCCCAACAATTTCTGCATAGATTCACAGTGGAACACCAAATCCTGAAAAATTTCCACAAAGTGTAATATTCCACGATTACTGCAGACATTCCTATGTTACCATTATGATGTCTCACACAAATGGAACTGTTTAATGTCGCTGGAACCTCGGCATATCCGTATTTGTTGTTTTGATTTAAACAATCCTTTTTTAAAGAAATTTGTCTTGAACAGCTCATCTTGCCCAGTAAAAGTAAGAATATGAGCAGGAAGAAATACTCTAAAGCCAGAAACATTTGCGGCATGAAATTTTGCAAATTGGAGCCGACGGCCTTTTTTTTTTCGCAGCATGGTATTTGCATGTATTGGTGACTGGCATTCAATGCATTGAGTAGACAAAACTTTAACATGCATTCTACTTTTGCGAATCTTGGCTCCTCGCAAAATTCATGAAAGTTTCATGCACACAAACATTTCTGATTTTACACTACGATGAGCAAGCAAATGGCAGTATACCAGAAAATAGAAGACAATTTAAATCATGACAAAGTCCATTAAATCTTCAATAGCTTGGAGAACACGACAAGTGAGGCATGTATGACATGCTAATATCATCTATAATTACCATACCAATGTAAACATGACAGCTACAGGAAAGGGAAGATGAAGGTACCCTTGCACCAATGATGGAATGCTGCTATAATGAGGTTCTCCTGTACCACTGATGGAACCTTGTTTTAATAAGGTCTCCTTGTATCAAAGAATCTTGCTGTAATGAGGTTCTCCTTTACCACTGAAGGTACTTCACTATAATGAGGTTCTCCTGTACCAATGATGAAACCTTCTTGTCATGAGGTTCCCCTGTACCACTGATGGACCCTAGTTGTAATGAGGTTCTTCTGTACCACTGATGGAATTATGCTGTCATGAGGTTCTCCTGTATGCCTTATCACCATTGATGGAACCTTGTTGTTATGAGGATCTCCTATACCACTGATGGAGCCTTGCTATGAGGTTCTCCTGTACCACTAATGGAACCTTGTTGTAATGAAGTTCTCCTGTACCAAAGATAGAACCTTGCCGCAATGAGGCTCTCCTGCATGACTAATGAGACCTTGTTGAATGAGGTTCCCCTGTACCAATGATGGAACCTTGCTATGATGAGGTTGTCCCGTACCAGTGATGGAGCCTTGTTGTAATGAGGTTCTCCTGTACCACTGATGAGATTATGCTGTCACGAGGTTCTCCTGTATGCCTTACCACCATTGATGGAACCTTGATTTTGTGAGGTTCTCCTATACCACTGATTATGGAACCGTGCTATGAGGTTCTCCTGTACCACTGATAGAACCTTGTTTTAATGAGGTTCCCCTGCACCAATGATGGAACCTTGTTGTCATGAAGCAATCCTGTACCAATGATAAAACCTTATTGCAAAGAGGTTCTCATGTATGACTAATGAGACCTTGTTGTAATGAGGTTCTCCGGTACCACTGGTGGATCTATGCTGTCATGAGGTTCTCCTGTAGGCCCTGCCATTGATGGAACCTTGATTTTGTGAGGTTCTCCTGTACCACTGATTATGGAACCGTGCAATGAGGTTCTCCTATACCACTGATAGAACCTTGTTTTAATGTGGTTCCCCTGTACCAATGATGGAACCTTGTTGTAATGAAGTTCTCCTGTACCAATGATAAAACCTTATTGCAAAGAGGTTCTCCTGTATGACTAATGAGACCTTGTTGTAATGAGGTTCCCCTGTACCAATGATGGAGCCTTGTTGCAATGAGGTTCTCCTGTTCCACTGATGGAAATACGCTGTCATGAGCTTCTCCTGTACGCCCTACCATTGATGGAACCTTGTTTTTGTAAGGTTCTCCTATACCACTGATGATGGAACCTTGCTATGAGGTTCTTCTGTACCACTGATAGAACCTTGTTTTAATGAGGTTCCCCTGCACCAATGATGGAACCTTGTAAAGAGGTTTTCCTGTACCACTGATAGACTTTTGTTTTAATGTGGTTCCCACGTACCACTAATGGAACCTTGTTGTAATGAAGTCCTCCTGTACCAATGATGGAACCTTGTAATGAGGTTCCCCTGTACCAATGATGGAACCTTGTAATGAGGTTCCCCTGTACCAATGATGGAACCTTGTTGTAATGAGGTTTCCCGTCTCACTGATGGAACCTTGTTATGATAAGATTCCCCTGTACTAATGATGAAACCTTGTTATGATAAGGTTCTCCTGTACCAATGATGAAACCTTGTTATGATAAGGTTCTCCTGTACCAATGATGGAACGAGCTGAGCTTACCTCTTCTTGACCCGACATGACCGTCACGCAACTAGAGAGGGCGTCACAGGCAGCGTGGGATCGGTCCAACACATCCTGGAGTTTTTGCTGCAGCTCTACGAAAGTGAATGCAAGACTTCATGGAAAATTAACCCTTTATGGGCCAAGGACTTTGGATAGTGTGTTAAATACTACAGGATTTTCTGTTCTACTTGGCACTGAAAAAGGACTAAGGGTTGCATGATTGCTATTGGTGTCTACTCTATTCTGAACGGTGCTGATGATAATACATATCTTTAGCTGCAAGTGTTATTAGGCTCTTCGCCTACTTTTGCTCACAAAATATTGGACATGTTTATAATACACAAACACTCATGATATAACTTTACATGTATACATAATATACATTCAAGACAAACAAGGTGTCTATGACAGTATTATGTAAGTTTCTGTTTGAAAAAAAAAAAAATATATATATATATATATGGCACTATGACTGACTCATACCGTCAATGTAATCATAAAAATGGCTTAAGATCATTACTTTTTTTAACTGTCATGGAAGTGAATTTTATATTCTGTGTTTATCATGTAATCACATGTCCACATTGTGGAGTGGCATTTCACTTCAGAAAATGGTGGCCTTACCAGGAATACATTACCTGTAGGATTTATGCCGTTTGCGCTGGTGTGTCCCTTTAAGCCATCCGTCCACTGGGTCAGACATCGGATGCTCTCTTCCAGGAGTTGTTGCCGAGTTTGGGCATTCTGGAAAGTCCACAACAAAAGATACAAGTCTGAATGGAAGCAATGAACAAGTAACAGCGACTGGCTCAAGTATATGAGTGGTGTCTACATTTGGGCTCCACTTTGATGTCCAGTGTTTAAAAGCAAAAGACAGCCAGAGTGCCATGGTGAGGTGGACTTCCCTACGGAGCCTCAAACATGAGTTCCTGAATTCAAATCTCTTGTGACACCTGTCTCACTGGACAAGCTCTTTCACCCATTATATTGCTCTCGACCCACATATTATGGATAATGATTATAGGGTACCAACTTCAGGAGAACCCTGAGAGAAAAACAGTGCTATCACCAAGGAGTGCACTGTAAAACAAGATACTTATGCAGGATAAATTCATGGCCTTTATCGCGGCATGAAATTTTCGTGAGTTGCCTCTAACATTTAATACATATCATGTAGACAAGAATGTTCACATCCATTTTAATTTCACGAATCTTGACCCTTGCGAAATTCATGAAAGTAAAATGTGTGCATACATTCCTCGTTTTACAGTACTCTTTTGGTAAATTCACAACATTAGCATAGACGTCATCATCATGATCACGATCATCACTATCATTGTTATTATTGTGATCATTACTATTATAGCTATTATCTCATTTTCATAATGATTCTCATGGATTTTTTTCATGATTTTTTGGGGCATCAGTCTACTGTATAATCTCTATAGATTTGTTTATGTTGAGGTACCGGTACAGATATATGTATTTTGCACTGTCAATGTACTGTATTCTGTTTGTTGTATGTTAGCTTTTGTTGGTTTGTTTTTTTCCATAGAATGGTATAAATGAAATGAAAGAATAGGAATTATAATACAAACAATAATGATATAAATCATCATCACAATTGTCATTGTCATTAGCACTATTACTGGCATCATTAATATCACTGCTGTTATGATTATCAATATACTACTGGCAGTCACCTTCTCATATTTCATTACTGTTCCTATTATTAACCTGTTGAGAATGGACTGATTTTGCTATAACATGCATTTCCCATAGACACCAGCCTGAGTATTCTCGGGACTCATCCTCAACGGGTTAATGCGACTGTAGTCATCACAATCATAATTTTCAGCAAGTATATAAGTATAATAATATATAGTAATAATAAGGTTATTAGAAGTATATACCTTCATGATGTCATGGATGCTGTTCAGCGGAAGAAGTTTCTTGCTACGGGTGGGCCCTTCGTCCTCGTCCTCTGAGTCGGACGAGTCAGCGATGACCTTGCTGCTGGCGAGGCGCTCGCAATACGACCGGTGCTCGCGTAGGGCGCTGATCCACTTCTGCAAATACGAACACGTAAACAAAACAAATGCAAACAACTGGCATAATGAAGTGTACCTTTCCCTCGCTTTCCAAAAAGAGTAAAAAATTAACATAAATCAACACAGAAAAAACAAACATTTTAAAGGGGAAAAAACAAATCAAATACATATCAACATAAAGTATTTTGCACTGGGAGATCTATAATATATTTTTTGTTTGTTTGTTTGCTTTTATTTCTGCATTCAATCAGATGCAATTTGAAAACAAACTTCAAAAAGTACAAAGACAAAGAATAACAAGTGCAGTGAAATAAATCGATAACAGTACATAAATAGATACACATAGGTGATTGCATTGAGCAATGTAGATACACAGAAACATAAAATAAGATATACAGTATTTTTCAGCAAACAACAGAGATCATTGAATGCAGGAGACCACCATCATAAGCGATTAAGCTTGAAATGGATGGAGGCCTCATAAAATGACTATCCAACGACATAACTCTCTTGGAGGAAGGTGATGAGGTGAGTGCAGTGCAGTTGCGGGTGAGAGTGCAAGATGCAGTTGAAGGAAGAAAATAGAGATTGACAATAAGATAACAATCATTTACTATAAATATTCGTCAGCTCAATTGGTTGTCACTATAATGATTACTTTCTGAACAAAATCATGTCCAGACGGTGATCCCTAAACTCAAGGATAGGCTCACTGCCCCCTTAATTATGCTTACAAGTTCTGTCTACACAATGCCTACTGTATACGCTGTTATTTTTGCGTACAGATATTTTCGCGATTGATGAGATCGCAGACATTTTCGCTAGATGTTGTTTTCGCGAATCAACGAACCCGAACCTGAAAAGACACCAATTGACTATATATTCAGAACTTCCTCTTATACAATGCAGATTCCTACACAACACTTGAGCAATAATATGGATGGTGCTGAAAGGCTTGCATATTACAAGAAATTAAAAAAGGAAAAAAGAGCAGCTCAAAACAAGGCCAATTATGAAAAGAACAAAGAAGAAATATTAAGACGGCAATGAGCGAGATATGCAGAGGAAAGGAACGCAGAGAAAGAGGATGCCGAGAAAAGGAGTGGTAGGCCGTCTCAGGAAGACATCAGGAATGAAGCCAAGAAAGCGAAGAAAAGGGAGTAAAATGCTCGATATCAAGCAAAGTGCAAGGAACAAGAAGCTTCTTACGAGAAGGAGATGATGATGAACAGGCAGAGAGGGGCTCGGCATAGACCAAACAGGAAGGAAGCAATGCAGTCACATCAGGAAAGAGGCGGCCAAGTTATAAAAAACTTATCACCAGCACAGAGAAAGGCTACAGCAAGAGACGGAAAGGAGATCGACAATTCCACTCCACTGAGGACCTTCATGATCGCCTGTCCACCGATTTTTCTTCTCCAACAAGCGACACAAGTTCATACGCCGGAAGGATCTTAATCTTTATTTCCTAGAGGAGGATCAGTGCATGGAAATAGACCTGGCTGCAGCATCACTGATAAACACTGGGAGGAGGGATACAGTGCGAGATCCACCAATGTAACAGGTGTGATACCGGTATCAGTCAGGAAACGTTCATGTTACTGTGACGCGTGCCTGTTGTATGATGACTATGGAAAAAGTGAAAACAAGGAGTATGTGGGAATGTGGGAAGAGAAACAAATGTTACACAAATCACCAACCTCACACTCAACTCATCATAAGATGAAAGATAATCAGTGTGTGGCAGATCTACAAATTGATTTGGTTCACACAGGGAGTGACATCATGATTGCCAGTGATGAGACAGGCCGTACGCAATGATCTTTTTTTTTTTGCCTCTTTCACGTCAGTGGGGATGTGGCAGTAGGTCATAAGACACATGAAACTGTGGATGTGTACACTGTACGTGTCAAGGTACATGTGTATTAGTTATTTTATGGCTATTTCTATGAGCTGATTGATGCTACTGACATGATTTATTCACTCAAGAAAGAAAAGAAAGCCACAGTGAGTGCACACACTACTCACTGGACTGCATAGCACCAGAACTTACTGGAAAATATTTCCATGGGAAGTGCCAGTGTATACTCACTCAAGTGTATCTTATGGACATTTTGTCAGCACTAGGCTTATACTAAACCTGAACATTACATTTAGCAGAAATCTGCAGACTTTACCAAAGTAATTTTCTAGCAATTCACTGCTTCTTCATGTTGACATTCAAACAATCTGGCTTGTAGATAATTTGTTAAGATATCAAGATATCCCTTTATGATGTAAATAGTGCTCTTATTTCAGTGATTATGCATTTTTTTTTATATACATATCTTCTGCAAAAATATGATATTTTGGCTATCAAATATGTATCAGAGTCATACCTGGGATATCAACTTATGTTAACAAATATCTCAAAATTCACTGTACTGTATCTATGATGGTAGGCATATGAGAATGGAACCACAGTTGTTTTATGTACAGATATGAATACATGAGGCCAAGCCATTGACAGAAATTTTGATGAAAAATTTCATTAGTAACTTTAAACATAACTGCCCTAATTTCATGAGACTTCTTGATAATGACACATAGTACATAATATTCCTAAAACTCTAAAATCTCAACTCTTTTACAAAAGCAAAATATTACACACTGTATGAAAGTGGTTTAATGTCAATTCAAAATAATGCCTTAACACTTGAGCATCTATTTGGAGTTTTACTTGATTATGGCTCATTTTCACAATTCTTTTGATAAGACTTTTGATAAGGCTTTTGAAAAGATTACGATGAATGTCTGTTATTACAGTAGTAGTCAGGCAGCAACCAGTCATTATTTTTTGTCTGTTTGTTTGGTTGTTTAGGTGGTGGTGGTAGTAGTTGATATGGCAATAGCATTTATTGTAACTTGCAATAATCGCCTTCTCTCTATGACACTGGGATATATGGATTCTGCTTTTGTGCCTGTCTTACCGCTCTGTCGAGATCGCCTGAGAATTTCTCGTCCAGCATCCACAGGTGGGTGGGGCCTTGGTGGTATTTGAGGGAGAAGAGCTTTGGATCATCAACGTTGACCTAGGCAGTAGATAAAACCGGCATACATTGTATTTCAAATCTAGCAGTAGCAGGTACAATGGTTCAGTGCACTCCCATTATAACGAACACGGTTATAACAAAAATTCTGGTTACAACAAGGTAAAAACTTCACGCTGCAACATTTTCTGCTCTATTTTTTTTTTCCTTGGGGGGGGGGGGGGCATTTGTTCAATTATGACATAATTTCAATACAAAAAAAGAAAACTGCCGGTTCCGAGGACTTTGTTATAACGGGAGTGCACTGGAATCAACATTGACATATGATAGGTTATCAGTGATAGAAGTTCAGTTCTTTCCCAAGTTAGAAGACATTCGGATGATTGACGATGACCAATACTACAGAAGAAGAGAAGCAGAATTTGCTCTTGAGGTAGGAGGTCCAAGAACTCACGAACTAACCCCCACCTTTTTTTTTTTCTTTTTGATTCAAGCGAACCCAGGTTCTCACAGTTAGGGAGGGGAACCACCACACCCAGTGTCAGTCCATTTACAAACTTTGCAACCCCAGGAAAAGGAGGCAAAATCATCATCGTAACCATTGGGAAGCCCTATGTATTCAGTAGAACCACATGCATTGTGTAAAAGTGTACGATCCACGTACAACTGTATTGAAAGTGTATAATTGTAATGTTTTTAGGCCAACTGCATGAGGCGAGTACTTGGAATGGCCACTCTGCAACTTCAACTGCCCAGAAGTCAGGCCCTTAGGTAAGGCCAGTAAATTACAGTGTGATTTTAAAACAAATCCAATCGCACCTGTTTTCTATTGCAGATTGTACGTTAAATTGTGTCCTATTTTGACTGAACTAATTGATTATATATTGGATGTGTTTTCAGTGGCATGTCCTCTAGCTCCAGGTTGGGTAGACAGTGAGCTAAAAAAAAAAAAACCCTCTGAAAATTAACCCTGTCTACTAGAACCAACCTGTCGATCCGACATCGAGCCCCTTCTGTGAGAGCGGAGGTGGGGGTGGGCTAGATAAGTTTATTAGCTTTTCAGTAGGCTTCTTCCACTAAGATTAGTAAGATTTAGTTAATGACACAGACACTAAATTACCTGTTTCATTCCCTCAAATTATGCCACATATACAACACCATCTATTAAGATTTATTTGCTTACTTCAAAACTAGTGATTTTTCCTTCTGTCTTTCTGAAAACAGTATTAAAAGTAAATCATTATCAGTGCTATTTTGAACTTCAATGTGTTCATTTTGTAGCATTTTAATATTAGAGTTAGAGTGAAAATAAACATCAATTCAATTCATTGCAATTTTATCATTCACAATTTGTTATCCAGCTTCACAAAAAAAAAAAAAAAATCCAACAAACTGACCTACTGAGTATTCAAAGGAAACAGGTCGATTTACTGTTTTTTACTGGACAGTTTTTGGGCAACTAAAGTCTTTAAATCTGAAATTTTAGTGGCCCAAGAGAGATATGTAGTGGCCCAAGATAAAAGGAAAAGTAATAATCCACTTTGAATATTAATTGGCCGATTGGGCCACCAAGATATATAATCTGTCAGCCCATTTTGAATCTCAGTTGCCCGATCGGGCCACCAAGAGATAATTTGTGGGCCAAACACAAATTTTTAGTGGCTTCGGGCCACTGGGCACCTCTAATGTTGAGTCCTGGTGTATTCACACTCATCATGTATTATAGTGATGCTCTACAACAATGTCATGACTTGACCTCAAACATAGCTCAAAATGAAAGGCACACTGAACATGCCATATATTTCACAATGGTTTAATTTCTCTTCTTTCTTTTTTCAAATTGCCCATGCTTGAAAGGTATTCACCAAAATTTCAACATTCCAACATATTTATTCAAGACAAATGTATGTTGTCTTCACAATGGAAAATTCCTAGGTTGCTGGAAGATACTCATCCCTCTTTCTCTCATTGTGATTTTCAATCGCAATCTAACCATTTGCAAAATTTGTTAGAAAAATCTAAAGCTGTGTAGCATTTCTATGATTTTGTTGACAGCATTTTGTCTACTCAACTGAATGGCAACTGTTTCCGACTGATCTTGCAAGAAAGTCAATGAATCAAAATGTTTTTAAATTGTACTTCAGGGTCCAATTTCATAAGGCTGGTTATGAAGATTGCAGCTACAACAAAGCACATGCATGCAATGCACTTGTTGCCACGGTGACAAAAACAGCTGCAAATTTACAGTGATTAGGATTACAAATCAAAGTGTAATGATGCCCAGAGCACCTTCACCTTACCCTTATTTCTGCTCCTTCTAAGCTCTTGTAGCCTTGTCGCTTCACACCAGCATACGCATCAGCCCTGTAAGTAAAAAATGAAAGGCATTTATGTCTTGATCTTCATGGCAACTATGTCTTAGCCAGTTTATTGAAGATTTAAAGAAAAAAAAAGTCTTCTAATCTTGTTTTATGAAATGTAATTTTTCATTTTATTGTTAGTCATCATTTCACTTACACTAAATAGTAATATATCTCATTCCCCTCAAAAAGATATATTCCTTTTTTTTTAATGGGGGGGGGGGGGGGGGGGAGTCAGCAAGCATATACAGTCAACCTTGCTTAAAGCCAAAACATAGTTCTGGTAAGCCTGCAAAATTGTCCAATTTCGCCCCCAAATGTACACGTATGCCTAAGAAATGTGTGGAATAACGCTGTAATGGCAAGATATTCGTTGGATAACGACGAAAATGCGAAATATTAACCAAAAATGTTCGCATCTCAGAACTTCCCCGATCAGGGTCAGGCCAACTCGGACTCGGGGACAACTCGGCCTCATTTTGACGGCGGGGCCGAGTTGTCCCTCTGGATTATACAGTGTTGTACTATGGAAGCGCTTCTTGTTCTGGCTGGTCGCAGTTATTGGCCGAGTTGAAACAATGCGCGCATCAAAGAACCTTAACCTTGGCGCGCATGCAAAATTAATGTGCGCCTATAAAGCGCCTATGTATAGAATATGGCGATCACGAACTGCGTATAAATTGTCACAAATAGGGCCGAGTTGTCCCTGAGACCAAGTTAACCTGGATCCTTCTGGAATAAAAGTCGGTTTACCAACTTTTACTTTTGATCTCAAAATACTCAGAAACAACTCATCATCCCGGCAAATCGCGTCAGCCAGGTAAGTTTCTTGGTAGACTCTTTCAATATATTACAAGCAAATATGAAATGGTGCCAGACGGGTTCTCAAACCCTCACCAAAACTATGTTTTCACTTTAAGTCAACCTCACGTAAGTCGAATAATCGCCTATAAAAGCTGAAGGTCTTTCAAAGTCCTCTTCTCTTTATATTCTATTGATTTTAATCCCTCGTAAGTCTAATTTTCTCGGAAGTCGAAACTATTTCTTCAGTCCAAATAGATTCGACTTAGGCAAGGTTGACTGTAGGTAAATGAATCTTCTATTAGCCTCGGAGTGCCGTTTACTAATTCTATGGGGATTCACATTATTTCAGGAACCTAACGAAAACAATCAATCACATTGCTAAAAGGCATCAGTGTACAAAAAAAAAACAAAAAAACAAATATATATATATATATATATATATATATATATATATATATATTATAGAGAGAAACTCCTCCTCATGTTCAATATTGTTGTGATCTCCAGACAAAGAAGACAAAACCAATACCTGTTCCTATAATAGGTCAGCATCCCTTGATCTAGGACCACCCAGAGGTGTCTCCTCCTCACAAGACCAGCCTGAGGAAAAAAAAAAACCCAACAACAACAAAGAAATGAAAAGAGCATCAGAAAAGAAAACAAAGTGACCATAAATGATAAGTAAAAAGAAAATGTTGATGGTAGTGATGATGGTGGTGTAGGTGATGATGACGGTGATGGTGGTGGTGATGATGGCACCGTGATGACGGCAGTGGTGGTGATGATAGTTGGTGGTGATGATGATGGGGGTGCTGGTGATGGTAGTGAGTATTGTGGTGGTGGTGGTAGTAAAGTTGGTGGTGATGATGTTGGTTGTGGTGGTGATGATGGTGGTGGTGGTGGTGGTGATGATGATGATGATTGTGGTGGTGGTGGTAGTGATGATGATGATGATGATGATGATGGTGGTGATGGTAGTGATGATGAAGATGGTGATGATGATGGTGTTGGTGGTGATGAAGGTGGTGATGGTAGTGATAGTGGTGATGATGATGGTGGTGTTTATGGCAATGATGATGACAGAATCAGATTCACTGGAAATTGTGATGATAGATTGGTATGGCATTGATGATGATCATGTGATACTGGCAACAATGATGATAATAACACTGACAATGGTGATGATGAGGAAGAGGAGGAAGAGGAGGTGGAAAGAAAGTGACATAAAGTGGAGGAAGAAGATAAAGTGAAGGAAAAAGAGGAATAGTGGACAAGGAGGAGGAAGAAAATGAAGCCAGTGATGATAACGAATATTTAACTTCATATTTTCATTTTCAACAAAAATGTATATATTTTACATAATCGTGTCAAAATATAATAAAATCACACCTTGTATGGTAATAGTTTGTAAAGAACAGATGCATGATATTTATTAAGCAATGTTCAAAATAGTGAGGAATCATAAAATACATTTATTTGTCCGGCGTATGGTAACAAAAACAAAACAAAACAAAACAATGAGGTAAAAAAGATCAAATGTTTGCTACTTTAAAAGCAAATATGCCATTTAAAATGAATACCAGGAGGGAATTTGAATGCATCTGCAAATGAACAACCTAAACGACCACTTGGAAATCACCTTGACAGTCTATAAAAAGCAATTAACATTGTTGCTTCTCATATCTGAAACACTATCAATGCAACATTGAAACACAGGGCTTCACAAGGCATGTAACGACATACGGTACTTATTTTTATCATGATGGACAACAACACTCGGTGCTTTGACATCTGAGCGAAAAGCATCAACGAATGCTCTGCCTTTATGGTTATATGAGGTTATTGCCCTAATACTACATGGCAACACACCCCATTTTCCTTGCAAACAACATCTGGAATTTTAAGCCGAGTATCCCACACATTCTGACACTGCTAAAAGTTTGCTCACCCTGTAGAGAGGCCCTTCAAACTTGTTGACGTAGCTGTGTATGACCTGGATGTACAGATAAAAGGGAGATAAGAAAAAAGAGGTCCTCGATAAAATCAGTCACTTTGCACATTAAGTACGCAGAAATAAAACAATGTGAGGATTTTTTTTTCCATATGCACCTGCAATCTACAGAACAGTACTGCAAAATTTGAAACTAGCTTTACTACCCATACCAAGAAATTGCAGAGACATTCTCACATAGAAAACATAAATCTGAAGGCAAGTTAAGAAAGAGAAAAAAGGCAAAATAATAGGTCTGGAGACATTCTTGGCATTTTTTTATAGTAAAAGCCAAATCAGAGCGCAATATGAAAATCACAAATTTTCTGTCAGTAAATCATCTGACTTGGTTTTCTTCAGGAACTTCAAAATGGCAACCTCATATCAAGTTTGACTGTTCTCCTGTTTTGATCAACCGATATGTTTTCTGCATAAAGATTTTCACAACAGGCGTTTTCTCAAATAGGACTGATGTATTGTGAAGTTTTCTTTTGTCTCCTGAGATATGTCAAAATACATCCCTGTACTTGAGCACACTGATTACGAAAATGGTTTATTGCCACCTGGTCTAATATCAGATGGTCTACTTTGTCTAACACCACTATGGCTAAGCTCATTTGGTCTACTATAAATTTCGTCTAATGCCCGTTTGGTCTAAACCTCACTTGGTCTAATGTCCAGTTTGGCTAATTATTGTTTCATCTAATGACCAGATGGTCTAATTGCAATTCTTTCTCCTTGGATTTTCCCCCATTTTGTCTAATAAACTGTGGGTATTGGACAAAATGGGCATAGCCCATATGGAAGTAGATCAACTGGTAATGAGGCTAAGTGGCAATTGGATTAAATGGTCAATAGATGAACTGGTTGAAGATGGAATGGGAGTAGCCTAATTGATAAATCACCTATGAAAATGTTCTTCTTTTGAGAAAAATCTCATGTCAATGGCATACTGCACTAAATCAATCCTGTCCAAGAATGCATGCGTCTTTGAACCAAGCGAGATTTGAAACCAAGGTCTTCTGTTACAGCGTCAAGAGCCTCCTCCTCATCCACTACTGTAAACGTGGAAATTTTCGTGGTGTTTAAATTTTTGCGCATTTCACGCAACCAGAAGCTAGTGCAGAAATAAGAGCTTGCGAATATTTTTTCTTGCCATATGTTCCACTAGTTGATGTCTTGATTTTGCGGAATTAAAAACATGCGAAACTCTCTTACCCGACCGAGTGCAAAAATATCCACTTTTACAGAATACCACAGTGACCACACCTACCTTCCTATCAACCCCTTCGGTGCCAGGGACTTTTGGACAGTGTGTACAATGCTTTTTCGGGGTTTTCTGTGAGAACTGGCACTTGAGGCACACTAAGGGTTCATCCAAAGACCTATTAAAGCACATGTAAGGATTTGGATCTAGGACCTCCTCGTACACAGAAGTCCAGTGCCTTTTTTACTGTACCGAAGTGCCCTGCCTACCTTCATTGGTCTGACGCTCAGCAGCTGCCGCAAGTGGAACGACTGGGCCAGGTCCAGGGGGGTCTGGTCCATGCTGTTCTTGATGCCGGTCTTGGCCCCGCCCTGCAGCAGCAAGATGGCCGCCTCCCTCTTGTCGCTACAGCTGGCCCGGTGGAGGGGCGTGTTGCCCCGGTCGTCATGGCAGTTTATGTCCGGCGGCCTGGCAGCATTAAGCTGAGGGGATAAACAAAACAAAAAAAACAATTTTTTTCTATGCAAATGCCAAAAAGTTACACTGATCAAATAATCTATACTGTAAAACGAGGAATGTTCCCGTGCATTTTAATTTCGTGAATTTCGCGAGAGCCAAGATTCGCGAAATTAAAATGCATGCGAAAGTTCTTGCTATGTCTACACTAAATGTTAGAGGCAACTCATGAAAATTTCATGCCGCAAAAAAAGACTGTTGGCTCCAATTCGTGAAAATTTCATGCCACGAAAATATCATGCTTTACAGTATACCAGTACTCACTCTTGTTCGAGTACACTCCAAAGAGATTCTGCACAGTACTTTGTTCCGTCAATTGTGCCATTAATATTTCTTACTGATTTCTATCAATCGTGCTAAAATTGTTTTATCAATTGGTGATGCCTTGCAGCTTGTTTCCATAGAAATTCCCTTCTATGAAAAATATGACAAACTGTCCTACCCATGGGCCAACATAAACAAATATTGGACTGGCATGCGACTAGCCACTGTAATATTCTGCAGTGTCTATATTATCCGTTGATAAATTTACTTATCTGTGTCAAACTGCACTGAAATTACATCAAAATACCAACCCATGATGCACAGGGCAAGATGAAATGCTAAAACAAGGTGACATTGATCACAACCTGAATTTTCTTTACTGTATGTTTACTATATCTTTCTTATACATATTTTCACCCAATATATCTTTCAGACTGTGCAAAAAGAAAGTTGTGCACTCCATCCATTCATTCATTCATTCTGCATGCACTTAGAATTACATTAGTATTGTATTCAAAGTGAAAGAACTTTCACCTCAAGAAGAGCTAGTTGTAGTTTTAAAAACAAAGCTCAATATTTCCATTTCAAAACACCACACAGTTCAAGACTTTGGACTTTACCTCAACCCGGGGGAAGTGATTTGCCTTTCATTTTGGTAATGTGTAAGGGCAATATCTGGATGGTTTATGATGTCTTTAGGGTATTCACACCATGCCTGATTTTTTTTTCTTTTTTAGTTTATAAGTGCCTCTCCATGATCAGAGTGCTAAAGTCAATGAAGTGTACACAACATATGACTGCACTTCTAGAGATATTTATGATCATACGTGACTAGGATGACGATTATATAGCATGCATGAGAAGTGTAACTTGAGAGAGTTTAAAGATAATAAAAAGTTTTGGTACCTCAAAAGTGTCCTTGAATTTCCTTGTCTTAGCTTGTGTTTCAGGTTAAAGTACCTTTCATATAACTAACACTGTGAGACTTACTCGCCCCAAAGTGCTCTCATGTCTTAGTAATCATGCAATTAACTGCGACCAGCAGCCCCATACGCATAGCGACCAGCAGTCCCATACGCATAGCGTAATCGGGCTTCGCATTGTAGCATTCAGGATCATGACAGATTTAGTATCGCAGGGTAAATGTCAACTTAAAATCCCATAAATTCTTCAATTTGAAGACTTACCAATTAAGTTGAAGTATTGAAAACAGGCTTCGGGCAACGTTTGGTTCTGCCTATAGTCCCTTTCTGTTCGAATTGATGACTGAATGTGACTCGGTCGACAGGACCTTAGGAGAGCTACATACAGTACACTGAATACTACAGCCACACGCACACAAATTTCAAATCCATGAATGGATAAGATGTTTGTGTGCGCATGCGCTGGCCATGGTATCCAGTGTATGTAGCTCTCCCAAGGTCCTCTCGACCGAGTCACATTCAGTCATCAATTCGAACGGAAAGGGACTATTGGCAGAACCAAACGTTGTTCGAAGCCTGTTTTCAATACTTCAACTTAATTGGTAAGTCTTCAAATCGAAGAATTTTTGGATTTTAAGTTGACATTTACCCGCGATACTAATTCTGTCATGATCCTGAATGCTACAATGCGAAGCCCCATTACGCTATGCATATGGGGCTGCTGGTCGCAGTTAGCTTTGCGTACAATGGGCTGCACGCTGCTGGTCGCAGTCAGTGGTTTCGTACAATATTTATCGACGCTGTACAGCGTCGGCTCTGGTACGAAACCATTATTGCATGATTACTAAGACATGAGAGCACTTTGGGGCGAGTAATTCTCACAGACAACGTACTTTAACCTGAAACACAAACCAAGACAAGGAAATTCAGGGAAGCTTTTGAGGTACCAAAACTTTTTATTATCTTTAATTATGTATCGTCGTTCTTCCGGTAACTTGACAGTATCTCACAGTACTATGGAACATGGTGTTCCTCTAAATTATACACAAGATATTATGAAAAGTTTAAGACACATATATCTCATCAACTCTGCTGTGACTAAAATCTTCCTGAATGTTTTTTTTCACAACTAAAAAGAAGCTAATCATGCTCTGTAGAGATTCCTACGAAAAGATTCTAGGTTTTAACGTAACAGCAAGAATTGGTAAAAACAAAATTGAACTGAACATATCCTCTTCAAATTATAGGTGTCTGTAGGGATATGTACTGTAGCAAGCATCTTGTAAAATTTGAAGTACTTTTGTACAGACACTGGATAGGGGACAATTTATCAAATGAGAGGAAATTTTTAGCGATCCCGAAAAGTAGGAGTGAAAATGGTGGATAGACGAATGAGTCTTATTCTGGTAAATAAATTGTCGTAGCATGTGCCAGGATACAAATTTGAATGCTCCACACTGCCACTCTGAAGAAGATAAATGGCTTCGTCAAGCACTCCCCGTTGAGACACAAGTGGTAGGCACAACGTCATGCCGCACCATTTCAATATGCCAGTCAAACTACTCACGTGATCACACACACATTGTGCAGCTACACATACATAGTAGCTCGATGGAGACATGGAATCACGTACCTGGTAACTCTGCACTTACAAAACCATCTTGGAAACTTAATTACCAAGTAGTTTTTGACAGCAAGTATTTTTCTGATTTCTACTACTACTAACCACAGCACTACTACTACAAGACATAATAATACTACTTACAATGATGATGATGATGACTATTATTAATATGATGATAATATTAATAATAATTGCATCATTATTTATGTCCTTATTATTATTTTTTAGCATTATTATCATTATCATTATTATTACCATTATTATTATTATTATTATTATCATTATTATTATTATTATTATTATTATTATTATTATTATTATTATTATTATTATTATCATCATCATCATCATTGCCATCATCATCATCATTATTATCATTGTAGCGAGAAATTCCCAAAAAGGGGACTCTCAAAAGGGGGATTAAGAATCTATTAGAGACCACACAACCGGAGTTGGATAGTTATTATTTTATCATCATTATTATTAATGGTAACAATAAAAACAATTACAAAATTGGCAAAAATAAAAATACTTTACAATTATACAGTGCCCCGAGATTACCATGAATCCCCATATGTTTCTAAATGTCAGATCACTGGCAGTGTAAGTGAGGTGATAAAGGATTCATTTCACACCTATTGCCAATTTATTTTTACACTGACCAGTTTTGTCAACATTTCCACATCACCCTCAGAGGCTGCCTCTAGGAGGGACCGTTGAGACTTCAAATCCTGAGACTGTTCAGCTCCTGAAATAAGGAAAAAATAAATGGAAAAATATAAATATTTACATATGTATACACACATACTGTTTAATAGAGTTGGTGCCAATGCTCAGCAGTAAAAAAAAATAAACAAACAAACAAAAACAAAAACAAACTCAAAAACAAACTTCTCCTTCAAAATGGTCCATTTGTTGGTCGGTCGACGGAGGTGCACACTGATTTTGATTTTCAGTACTTATTGCATTTATACACTGTATCTATTTTGCGTGTGTGTGTGTGTTTTTGTATTATTTTGGACTAAATATTAATTTTCCGGTAAACTGTGCGCTTAGAAACATCTGTATTAAGTGCCTTATAAATGTATTATATATCATTATTATTATTCTAAAAAGAGCAACATATAACATAATACAATGCCATCAATGTGTAACACACGCACTTTGCATAGTGTCCATAGTATTAACAAATTACAGAAATGGAACATACATAAACATAATGCAGATCAACCAATGGAAACATTTTGACCAAGCATCAATTCATCATTTGGACATCTCACAATAGGTTTATACATTAATGGTGTGTGAGTCAAAGAAAAGCCATGGTATCATATGATCTAATTTGTAATTATTTATGACCAAAATCACTACTTCGTGAAAACACATCAAGCACTATATATTCCAAAACTTTGTAATTTCTTTGGCTGCCGACATTGGAAAACTGAAACCTTGACTGTTTTGTTTTTTTAATCTTCATCTATTTATTAACATTGATAAGCTTCAGCATGGGGAAGAGTTTCACATTGAAATGGTCTGCTGTATGCAACATGCAATCATTGAAGATCATATGGCAATGTAACGCTGTGAAAATCACTCAAATGTTCTGATACTCTACATGAAAGGTGCTACAATTGTACATTAAGCACTTGCCCCATTGCCTGGGGCAAGTGAAAATCAAAGTTGTGGAAGTGTTTTGGAGCAATGAGAAAAAAAATGTTTGCCCACAGTTTTGAAGCCACTTTTTTTTTTTTCACTGCTGCCTCCTACCTCCTACAAACCATAAAAAGTCATAAGACAATTACTGTTTACTGATGCGACACACTTTTAATTTCATATCAACAACTTTCCAACACTTACATGTAGAAGCTCCAGAGCAATGCAACAAAAATACTTGATCAAACCAAGTTTGTTACTTCAATATGTTCAGAAGAGGATCTAGAGGGGGGTGGGGGTGAGGGGGTGGGGGGGTTGCAACCCCCCCCCCCCAAAAAAAAAAAAAAAAAAAAAAAAGTGTGTTGTCAACTGGCCTTACATTGCAGGAAAATGCAACTAAATTTTACAAATTTTCATGGGGGGGTTAATTTGGCAATGACCTCTATACCATAAATAGTGGTGTTTTAGATGCAAGAAAACGCCATTTTCACACACAGATTTTCAAAAATTCTCCCTACTGTGGGAGGAGGGACACCCCCCTCCCACACCCTCCCCCCCCCCCCCCCTTTATAAAAAGCTAGATCCGCCCCTGATGTTTTAGCATGCAAATCAACATGTGCTGTCTATACAAATGATTGTCTGCAAGTTAGTAAACTCTTGACTTTCAAGGGATTTTCAATAAAATTTCTTATAAACATTTCTAGACCATTTTTTGGTCAAGAGTTCTGTAACAATTTGAAAATCTGCTTGCCTCAAAAGGCGAGTGACTAAAAGGAATGTTATACAGCAATCTGTGTATGTACATCATAAGACTTTATGAGTCACTCTAAAGTAAAACATACATGCACATATTTCTGCTTGAGGCCCCCTCAATGTTTGTTTTTGCTTCTCTTCACTAATGTACATGTATGTGTGTGTGTGTGTTGTGTGTATACCACTCATAGAGTTGAGATTAGTGGTGTACATCCAAGTTTCCTTTGGCATCCTGAATCATGTGGAAAATCATACTACCAAGAGGCCCACTCATGAAATGATTTACAATGATTGCAGTACCACATGACAAAAGTGATTAATATGGTAGTGCTTAAAGGGAAACTCCGTCCTGCTATATATTGCAAATTGTCGTTTTGCATGATAACAGAAAATCAGAGAAGTCCAGGTGTAAATCAGATTTTTTTTTTTTTTTTTTTTTTGGGGGGGGGGGGGGGAAGGAGTTCTCAAATATTTGGGCACAGACAGAACTTACCTACTACTGAAGGCATGCAAACATGTATTACTCTGATCATACAGCAAGAACATCGTATGAAGAAAATTTTTCCCAGAAGAAAAATGAAAATTTGGTGAATATTTTTTAACAATCAGAATGCTCAGAGAGCTGCTCAATATTGAAATCACATAGAGATGCAAATTTGTCTTATTATCTGAACTTTGAAATTCATACATTTTTTTTTCATAGTGTCTGATTTTCACAAAATTTTCACTGATCTACTATTCTTTGATTGTTCTGTGTTTGTGCAATTAGGAGGAAATTTCCCTTTAAATGCTCACAGTTGAATACTGGTACTGTAAAACGAGAAATGTTCGCGTGCATTTTAATTTCGCGAATTTCGCGAGCGCAAAAATTCGCGAAATTAAAATGCACGCGAAATGTCTTATCTACACTATATGCATTGAACGCCAGAGGCAATTCACAAAAATTTCTTGCCGCGAAAAAGGCCGTCGGCTCCAATTCGCGAAAATTTCGTGCCGCAAATATATCATGTTTTACAGTACTGTAGTTCTTGCCCTATCAGCACTATTGCAACTCCAGTTACTGTAAGTGGCAACTTTACAAGAATCATAGTGTATGAAATAGGCCCCATTTCTATTTGTGTACACCATCAAGGTCATTGCTGCAAACATTTAGTGAAGATGTGTTCACTTTTGTGAAGTATGCTAAGGAGTTCACCTTTCAAGGCAGACCTATTTTTATTTCACATGCCACCTGTAGCAGTAGATATAGAGGCTACCATGTCACTGGGCTCATTAATCACCCTTTTCCTCTTTTCACACTAGCGCTGTCATGTCATCAGGAACTTCTAATGTGCAGTCACCTTAGAAATTCAAGAGCTCATTCAGATTTTATTCAATTTTTCTTTGTCATCTTCTTTTTTCCTCTTCTCCTCCTCATTTTTCTTCTACTTCTTCTCCTGCTCCTCCTATTATTATTATCATCATCATGATCATCATTATTATTATTATTACTATTATTATCATTATTATTATTATTATTATCATTATTATTATTATCATTATCATTACTATTACCATTATTTTCTTCATCTTCTTCTACTTCATCTCTCTGTTCTACTGGAAGGGAATACAATTTTCACAGCAAAATAATAATTTTACTCTTTAGCCCCTGAAATGCAATGGCTACTGTTTTTGTTGTTGTTGTTGTTGTTGGGTTTTGGTTTGTTTTTGTGTGTGTGTGTGTGTGTGTGTGTGTGTGTGTGTGTGTGTGTGTGTGTGTGTGTGTGTGCAGGGAATGTAGATGAGTGAAAATTTGTGTGGTTTACTGTCTGGCTCATACCATCCATGTACCAAGGAGTTGCCAATTTGTGCTTGATTGATCACAACTTACAAATGGAATCTACAAACTATCAGCGACTGACCGGTGACTCTACTTTGCAAACGAGTAATGAGAAGGAAGGTGAGGTCCTTCAAAAAGATTGGCCTTTGTTTAGTGCTCAGCTCTGTGTCACATGGCCTTCTGTTTCCGCCAATTTATATACATTCAAGGCAAATTCTCTTCTATCACTCGACAATGTACCACATGTTTGTTTCTGCAGAGAGGCTATTTAAACCCCAGTTATCCAGTACTTTTGTACTGTACTATAACAGAACTATCAACTGCTGGATAAAATCAACCTGACTTAAAGGAGAATAAAACCCCATAAGTGTATACTGTAGCCTACAACTGAACACTATAGTAGCCTTCTCATCCAGCAATGGCTGCACCAAAACTTTAAAAATTCACAACTTTGGCATGGATTATCTTATTTTCCTTAAACTTTCTATGCTGATTTGTGTTACCCAATTTGCTGCATTCATTCAATTCACACATTTTTATATTTGGGTAGTATTCCCCTTTAACTCATTCCCCTTTAAAGGGTGTGTACAGTTCTGGTCCACGTGAGGATTTAGCTTTTAACGTTTTGCGAGATAATCAGAAACCACTCTGTGAGATGTCAAAGAGCATGCAATTCTAAGGGGTATCAAAAGTTTATTTGATGAAAATCGGTTGTGAAATGGCTGAGATATCCAAAAACAAGGTGAAACAAAGAGATCCTAATAAAAGGCGTGGCCTGTCGCCTTTTATTGTTATCATTTTTTGGACATCTCAGCCATTTGAAAGCCCATTTTCATCAAAGAAACATTGAATCTTTCTTAAAATTACATGCTCTTTCATATTTCATAAGAGGTTTGTCATTATCTCACTTAGGAATGTTCAAAACACGAATCCCAACCTCAACCAGTACTGTACAGTCCCTTTGACTCCCCTTTAACTCATTCCCCTTTAACTCACTGAGTCAGAGGAATCACATTCCTGAGGTGTCATGCTGTATCCTTTCATATCACAATTCGTATAATTCGTTGTTTGTGGTTCAGAAATCTTCTCTTTCACAAGAGTTCTATTTTGGTCACACCATTCTTTATCCATTGGTTGCTGAATAACCAAAGGTCTCTAAATTTCGACCTTAATTCTCTGTACAAAGGAAATAAGCCCTACTTCCCAGATAATCATAACAAAACTGCAAGTTTTCTGCACCACTTGCCCAGTTTATTTCTTTCCATTCACCCAGTGAAATTATAATCTGACTTTCCAATTCACAGAAGGCATCTAGGTTTACATTCTTAATAGACTTTGGGTAAACTTCACCTTTAAAACCCTTTGACTCCAAAATTTAAGGCATACATGTACATGATCCATTGTTATCCTTCTTACCAAATATTATTACCAATGGAAATTCTCAGCTGAAGTACACAAAATTGGCAAGGAAATTACATTTTAATGAAAGTAACATAGTACAGTGGCATTAATCTAATCAACATTATTATACATGTATTTGTGGAAAAACTGTCCATTCATTTCTTACCTGTCTACCAAAACCACAATATCATTGGACATTCCCAGTTGAGGTATTGGCAGGAAATTACACTTTTTGGTAAAAGCATCATTATCATTGTCCTTGACCTTTGACCTTTTACAGTATTATTAGACTAACCATGAATCAGCCTCTGAACTTCATCACCGTATGCCACATCACGGGGTGACCTCCCCTCAGAGTTGAGAGCGAACACGTCAGCTCCATGCTCAATCAAAATCTGGACTAAGTCCTTCAAAATATAAAACCATCAGAAATTCAATGGAAAATGAACTTACATATTCAATCAAGAACTGGACTAAGTCCTTTCAAATATAAAACCATCAGAAATTCAATGGACATTGAACTTCCAACTCAAATAATTGAAGGAACAATGATGTAGCTCACAGCTCAAAATGTAACTTCATAAAAAGTGTCCTCTTGTCTTTGAATACGAATTGCAGTTTTCCTTTCTTTTTTGCTATGGCTCACCACAAATGATTTATGAGATATGAGCAATAACAGTGTCAATTTTGTGTTATCGATGAAAAACTATATTGATTTGATTTGATTTTATTTGATTTATTTCTGCTGAATTCCGTTACATCAGATATGATTTTGTACAAGTCATTTATAACAAACAGTATATCAACACATATTTTTAGTACAAAATAAAACAAATACGAACAGCTTAGGCAGGGAACTTAAACGGAAGGGTCTCCAAAATAAGCCGGGGCTTGACGGTATGGAGACCCTATACTTAGCTACTCTGGATAGAATAAGGGATAGAGAGAGGAGGAAGGGTAGGGGGGAAAGGGAAAATTACAGAGTGTATATGTACCACTCCAACTACTTTATAACTACTTTACAGTATGTTGTACGTCTGCTATTAAATTTAACATGTTCAGTTGCCTTTGCCGTAGTAATTACCCGAATATGCACTATGAAAATGGTAATAAGTGGATACAAAACAATCTTACATGTGGTTATCTGATATGAAATAACAAATGTATCGCGGTTAAATGTGCACAGTATTGGTAAGACACATGATATACATACATACAAATATATAATACAAATACATACAATATATAAAACAAATAAGTCAGAAAAGAAAAAATCAGTAAATTCCCAGACAATTTAATGTTGATTTTTTTTTTTTGATGGGAATGAAGAAAAATGTCAGTGCTAGTAGATAATGATATCAAGTAAGTTACAAGATACCTTTTCTTCTGAGCTCATGAAGACCCCAGGATTTTGCTTTCATTTTGTCATCATTAAAATCCACACCTCTGAATTTTAGTGCATTGTACACATCTTTATACTACAGGAAATATTGGATGGATCTGGTTGAATTCATTATAATCTGCACAATATTGAAAAAAAAAAAACTTTTAAAAACTTCCCAACTTGTGAAAGAAATACAAAGTTTCATCTTCTGAAATACATTGCCAACTTCTGAATCAGTTACATATCTTGCAATTTAGAGGAGTTTGTTTGTTTTTTTGTTTGTTTTTTGGCAAATATGGCTACAAAGACAAACAGTCATAAAGGGCTCAAAAAGGGAAGAGAATCCTTTCTTTGAAACATTACAAATATTTATAGTAAAATTATGATTCACAAGACTTGACAGGTTAAAGGGATGGTATAGTTTTGGTTGAGATGGGGATTCAGGTTTTAACTCTTTGTGAAATATAATTATGAACCATTTACATAAAACATTAATGAATAAAAAAAAAATTAAGAGGAATTAAAAGTTTACTTGATGAAAATTGGTTTGGAAATGGCTAAGATATCTAAAAACAAAGCAAAACAGAGTGGACCTAATAATGAGGACCTCTTATATTGGGGTATCTCAGCCATTTCAAAAGTGGTTTTTGTCAAATAAACTTTCATTCCTATCAGAATTACATGTACGGCGGTATGCTCCTTACTATTTCATATGGATGATTTCCATTTAATATTTTTCAAAAAGTTAAAACCTAGGTCCCCATCTCCACCAAAACTATACCATCCCTTTATGTGAAAGCTGGTATTTTGTGAAAATCTTTACCTCTCTGCCGATGTAAGCTGCCTTGTGAAGTGGTGTGTCCCCAATGGGATTGACAGCGTTAACGTCTCCACCATGGGTAAGGAGAATGAGCACCACTTTCTCGTGGCCGAAATAGGAAGCGAGGTGGAGGGGTGTCCAACCCCGGTTTGATTTTTGCTGCCCTGAAAGCATAGAAAAGGTCACAAAATGTCTTCATAACCTATAATGATACTGATGATAGGTAATTTCCTGTAAAGCATACATCACTGTAAGGCTGCGTTCACATAGAAGTATTCGGTATTCGGTATTCGGTATTCGGTATTCGCTTTTCGCTATTCGGGCACCGAATACACCATCACCCGCACCGTCAACTCACCATCCCATGCAGTGAGGATTTCTTCCTCCTACATCCCAGCAAATCTTATTAACAATTTCTAAACTGCATCAAAATGTCAGTCTACATGCTTATTTTTGCTAAAGGGCAAATCCAGACAAAAATAGTCATTATTTCATAAACGAGAGACGGTATACGCTGCAAGAAAATCGAACAAGCTCGATTCCCACTTTGCTATACTTTTCGCAGCTATTCGGTACTTTCGAATAGTGCCCTCCTATGTGAACCGGTGTGAGGAAATCCTATCGTTCGATTCAAGCTATTCGCGTGCCCTCCAAAAACAAGCCCGAATACCCGAATAGTATACTTCTATGTGAACGCAGCCTAATGTGTAAGGGTCTCCATGTGTTCTGAGACCACAAAAGAAATGAGAAGAGATGTCAAGAAAGATGCAGACATCTAGTGAGAACACTACAGAGTGAACAAATTAAATGAGTTTTAAGGGGATGTTTTCAGTATTAAACTATGTTGACATACTTGATACTTAATCTGGGGCAGATTATTCCACAAGGAAGATAAAGCTGACTATAAAAAGAATAATGACCATAGAATGAAGGTTCATTAGGTACGAGCAGACATACTTCATTGTGGGAGAATTTGCCAATGGTAATTCATTTTTTGGTGATTTCCTGAATTCCCATGCATTAACCTTAACCTTAATTGGGACTATCATCTCAATCATTGCTCATGAAATTGACCAACTGACCTTTGCAATTCACGCTAAATCCAGCTCTATCAAGCACACCCTCGTACTTGCGGATGAGTGAGTAAACAGCCGGTCCGTCGCCATGGCGAGCCGCTAGGAGGAGCATCTCCTGGTCTTCCTGAACATCTCTTTTTCTCCCTCCTCCTACTCCTCCTCCTCCTCCTCCTCCATCCTTCAAATACCTGGATGCGGTCTGAACAGCATCATCTACGCTCATCATCTCAACCTTTCCCTGGTCCTCCACAGACTCATCCCTGACCTCCACCTCCTCATTTTCGGTATCTTTGAATGACTCATGACCATCGAGTCCATTCCTGTTCCCCTCATGAACAAGGGTCTGCTCCTGCTCAGTGCCTTCATTCAACTCTCCATCACTATGGTTACAGTCAAAGAAACTGTCATCTTGCTTTGCTCCTCCTCCTCCTCCTCCTCCTCCTCCTCCCCCTCCTCCTGTTCCTCCATTCTCATCTATTTCTCCGTGGGTGAATTTTTCCAGATCAGATCTCCTAACTGCTGGCTTCATGTGTCGACAGATTTCATCAGAAGTTTGTGGACTAGCATCAGGTGGAGTTTCTGGACTACCTCTGTAGTCTGTTGTCTCTGGCAGCACATCATCAGCATCACTGTCGTCATGACAATCCTTGAATTCTTTAATACTACTGTCGTCTGCCATGACAAAACTCTGCTTGCAGGCTTCTCACTAACCTATGAAGCAAAAACAAATAGTCATAGAAATGCGAAAGTCACTCAATCTGTAATACTTACAGTGTATTGTACAGATATGATATTTTGTGTGCTTCACATTGTAAATTCAAGCAGTTCCACAAAGTTAGAGAAAATATATATTTTTTTCTATTGAGAAATATAACTGAAATTCTTGGAAATAAACAGCTCAATTCAAGAAGGCACTTGGCCAATTGGACTTGAGAATTTGACAAAATTCAACATCTCCTTCGAGTATTCTTTACCTGACGTAATTGCAATTTGTGAATTCATTGGGATAGATCATTAGTCACTTTGTTTCTTTTTTCTTCTTTTTTGCCTGGCAAATCATATGAAATGTTAAATAAAGCTCTGCAGACATAAGATACATCAAATTGTGCGTTACTGTCATTAGGACTCCACCACGTGAACAGCCACTAAAAACTAAGCACTACGTAAAATTTCAACATTGATATCATGCATCTTCACTTCACAACCTATTACATTGTGATATACTACATTTTGACATATGCTTAGAATATTTTTATTGTTTGTTTGTTTTTCTTCAGCATATGTTTTGGACATTCATATTTTTTGTTGAAAATACAAAATTAATAAATGAAATGAAATGAGAAGTATGGGTCAAATCTCAGTTCTTACTTCTGGCATGAATACAAACCTATGACTTTTGACTTGAGCTTAGTCCTTGCAAAATTGGAAACATTCATATCTAGCCATAATGAAAGATTAACAATGACTGCTCTTGATACTCATCAGTTGAAGAAAGGGTTAGACACTTGTAAAATGAAGCTGGTTAGTACATTAATATTCAATTATAAGGCAATACTTTGATCTATAAAACAGTATCACACTAACTACTAAACTATTAGCACTTTCTACAATTGTCTACACTGTCACTGTTTCATATTACAGTAACTGCGACCAGCCCCAATGCTACATAACTGTGTGCAAGGAGGGTTAATATTACAGCAACTGGAAGAATGGCTTGAAGAATCAACCTGTGTTTTCATTCTTTCAAAAGAGCACTGCGCCACTGCTGCAGGGCAGGGTGGTGTCTCTTTTTTTTAAATAATGCCATGCCAATGGCTCCTTGCCCTTGTTTCAATGAAAATTCAAGGAAAAAGGAAGAGAGAGCTTTTGATAGATAGCCAACAGACAAGATAAACATAGGCTCTAATCTAACATCCGCAGTGCAAATGGCTTACGTATCGTATCGGGTAAAGGACCATAAATGTAAGTTTTTAAAGCATGCAAATACAACTGTACGCACCTAAGCCCGGCCCTCTCGAGCTCTCTGCACACAACACAATAAACTTTCGTTTCAACGCCGAGCAGCAGTGTGTGTCGGGCCAGTTGTTACCGGAACGTGCTCGCCACAGCTCCGGGGGGCAGACAAAACGCAGCCCCGTTGAAAGCGCTGGCTGTGTGTATGTACACGGTAGCGAATGGTAAAGAGCTATAACTGATAAGAACATTCGAACCATCAAATTTCACGTCCAAATATGATAAGATGAATGTACCCCTGTATCACTTTGAGGAAACTGGCTGATCCGTATGTAAAGCTCGTCTAAATAGCCACTCCAAATACCTCGCGATCTCGTTGACTTCGTCCGGATGCACTCCTTTATGTGATTAGTGTGGTACGTACGTGCTGTGTGTGTGTAAAGTGTAAGGCCTGCCTAGCCTGCGGTTATGTGGTCATTGGAAATCGGTACACAGCTGACTGCTGAATCACGTGACCAGAAGGAAGGTTAGCCCCGACAGTTCAAGTGACTTATTTGTACAACGTAAACTTTCAAGGCCATTTTTATTGAACATTTTTACTTTGGACATTGTCATTTTAGCGGTATATAACAGGGCCTGCGGAACCGGGGGCCCCACATTTTTGGCGTCATACAAAGGAATTCATAAAGTGTCACAACTACAGAGACTCCAACCCGGTCCAGAGCTACCAAGTCTCACGCATTCTGCGTGAGACTCAAGCATTTAGGGGCCATCTCACGATCTCACGCATGGCACCCATTTTTCTCACGCATCGGGCGAAGTCTGCAACTTGGGCCTATAATAATGAGCATAGCTCAAAAGATTAAAGTGATAGTTGCAAATGAAGGTATATTTCCCTTTTGTCTTTCAAAATAAGTAAAAAATAGTCACGTACCTGATCGCAAAATTGAAAAAGCTCCCTACCGTGGGAGGCCACCGGGGGGGGGGGGGGGGGGGAACCCCTCCCACACCCTCGCTCGCGCGCACATTAGCATGCCGAGATGCCGAGTCATGAAAATCTCATTCATAAATTTTTTTTTGAACTTGGCATCCCTGCAACCCCAACCACCTTCTGATCTGGAGATTCTCCCGCCTAAAACCCCTAGCAAACGGGAGACTCCAACTTGATGTGCGCAAAGCGCACATCACGAGCGGGAAGCGCGAAGTTCCTTACGGCCCGGGGTCCAGGGCCCGCTTAAGGGTCCTGGAAGCTCTAGGGTTCTAGATGCTCTCTCGTACTGCTATCTAAGGCTTATTTTTCAACATACGATGACACTTTATTAGTAAGAAATCATTTCAAGCGGGAGACACAGAGCCGGGGGGGGGAGAAAATTTTAATCTCAAGCGGGAGAACGGGAGATTTTGCAAAAATGGGCTTTCGGCAGGAGATCTCCTGTCGAAAGCGGGAGAGTTGGAGTCTCTGCAACTATGCCCCCCCCCCCTCGCTTGTTAGCTGATGACCACCCCCCCCCCCCACACACACACACACACACACACCGAACACACACAAACACTTTTGAAAACGTGGCGTCGGTCATGTCACTTTGGAAGTTGGGCTTAGTCAAAGGTGAATGTCGAACGTATCGGGGTCATCGCTTTGCATCGCTTTTCCTTGTAAAATTATGGGAAAAAAAAAGACAAATCTAACAGAATAAAACACATGAATTAAGTAGGAAAAATAAATTTACGACCTCTATGATATCTTTGAAGCCCAAAAGATTAATAAAGGCTAAATTATAATGGAGGAAGATGAAGAATCTTCTGTCAAATCCAAATTCAAAAGAAATGTGAGAATCGGTAGGAATTTAAATTGATTTTCTCAAATTAGAAAAAGTGATATTTGATTCTTGAATTTGTCTCATGAATATTCTTAAACTAAATTAAAAGAATGAAGTAAAGATATTCTATTCATTTAATCATCTTTATGTCCTTACTCCTGATGTCATTTGAAGTATGAGTTGACAGAAAATTCTTATTTTCCCCCTTTAATTTCCAACTTTGATTTTGTTTGACGTTATAAAGAGATAAAGAGAACGAAAATTCATTTTGCTATTTCATTAATGTTTTTCATTCTGTTAAACTAGTCTTTTGTTATCATTGTTATTTTGAAGGGCATTTCCAAATGAAAGACAACATGTCAATTTCTGCAATTTTTTTCTTTCTGTGTCTTGGAAGACAAAAACAAATGTGTTCACTCATGCACAGAGTTTTCTTTATATATTGACCTACTAGTTTGATAGCGAATGAAATTACCTTTAATATGGAGTATAATACATCTGTTTTCATCAAAATCTTCTATGAAAAAATATGAACTCGAAAAAGTGTTTCTTTTCTTTTTTCTTCTCTTTTTTTTGCGGAGTGTACTAGTATATGAAATTCTAACTTAAGGGAAAAAATATTTCTAGCTAATGTGTACTGGTAAAAGCATATTTCCATACCAAAATATCTCAGAGGTAACATTTTGTTCGTTTTCATTTTGGGTGGCAAATTTTACATTCATGCAGCTGAAATATTAGATTTTTGTCATTTCTGTATACAAAAAAAAAAAAAAAAATCAAATGAATAAGAAACTATGAAAGAATGACATTATCAACTTGCTGCTTTGAATATTCATAACGACTGGTCAAATTTTGAAATGTCAGAATGTCATAACTTCCATCTGTTTTTGCAGGGATTTTTTTTTTCTTTCTTATGAAACTGATAAAATTTTGGAGCGGTAGGCCCTACAGGCGGGACGCGCCAAGGCGGAACCTAATTTAATCATGTATGCATCATACTTGTAGTAACTCACCGACCTCTACTGAGAGGTTAGTGGCATATGCATTCAAACGCTATTTCACATCGTTCGGACAACAGAATGAAGGAAAATACCCCTCATGCATGGGCGTCACCAGGGGGGGTGCGTTGGGTGCGAACGCACCCCCCTTCAGATCTATAAAAAAAAAAAAAAAAAAAAAAAAAAAAAAAAAAAAAAAAAAAAGCTTCAGTCTGCAAGCGACCTCAACGCCGGACGCTAAATGATTATTCTTTTCTATTTTGTTTTTAATTTTGCACCAGGGACATTAAAAAAAATCGTGGGCAAAAACAATTCGCACCCCTAGTTCTGGCAGCACTGATTTCATACATATCTACTAGTATTCTATACAGTGTTTACTATGTATCGACCGTACTGTACATCCGTACGGTACGGAACACGTACACGTTGCATGTACGTG